>NW_009212861.1:0-20187 GCF_000690835.1 Fulmarus glacialis | reverse complement strand
GTCTTGGGGCAAAAGAAGGGTCCACAGTCACCAGGATGGATGGACTGGAACTGATACCAGGATGGAGATTGCAAGTGCAACTGGTATCTAAGCTACTAGTAGTTCGTACTAGTAGTTAGTACCACAGAGTGGCAGCACAAAAACCTGGGCCAAAAAACGTTCTTGGGCATAGCCCCATTTCAGACCTCAGTGCTCCAGGTCGCAGCACTGAGGAAGGAACCTGGCTGAGTCAGTGCTGGGGTCAAGAGCCTCACAATGTTCCTGCTCGCTTGTGGCACTGAGGAGCCTGCTCTGTGGGCCAAGGCACTGCTACCAAAAGCCTCCAAGTCTTGTGGGAAGCTAGCATGGACCTGGGAAATGCTTCTTATAAAAGGCTTTCCCCTTGAACTCTTTGCTTTTGGTCTTGCCAGAAGCCATCTTCTCTGTGCACACAACAGACCCCTTGGGGGAAAGCCGTCTTGTCTTTAAGCTTTCTAGACATCTGCAGATACATCTCGCGTGTTCCCTCTGACATAGGAAAAGCCACAGATTTTATCACGTGTTTGTATGTGGGGTCTTCCTGGATGTGGACAGCGACCAACTTCTAAATCAAATCCATTCTTGGCATATGGGAAATACTTTCCAACCCACACTTAACAGGAATAGCCCTGTCACAGGAGTAAATATTTAAAGCTCGGGGTTTTGGTGAATGCCATTGCAGACACAAGAAAGCTTAAATGTTTTTAGAACAGAGACCAGTTTTGATTGAGTAACCAGTACTTGTCCCTCAACAAGAACTCTGCAGCAGAGAACAAACAGAAACAATGCTGCCTAGGCTAATTGTAAAGGACATTTATTGAAAGAACTAGAGAAAGAGCAACTTCAAAAGAGTTTTGAAAGAGGGCCTGTAAGCACATCAGAACTACTCCATCGAGAACCACAAAGCTGTGGAGGCACTGAGCATCCTGCCCATCCACACACAGCTGAGCAAGGCCATGGCTGCTTGCTAGCCCAGCCATGAAGGTCTGGGGCAGGCGGCCTGAGGTGCAGTGCAATAGCAGAGGGCCAACACTTGAGCACACAGGAGCTGCACAATCACCACAGGAACTCCTTTGAGAAATGAAGGAGAACTGAGACAGGAAGTCACTCCAAAAGTAGGATTTAAACTATATTTTTCTCCTAGATACAGCTGCCAAACTTAAAGCTCAGATAGGGCACCAAGCAGGAAAGACAAACTAAAAGTTGGTGGTGGGTAATTAATGTGTGACTGCACCATGTTTCAAGTCATTAGCATAAGACTGTTGCAGCATGACACTGCTCTGGCAGTGCTGCCCCCTGCGTTAGTGCTGCCCCAGGAGCTGATGCCTAGCATTTCACAAACTGGAGAGCAGGTGAAGGAGCAGCCTGCCAGAGCACTCTTGCCTTCGCCGTGTCCTGTGCAGCTGACGAGCACCGACTTAGCAAACTGTCCCATTATCTTGCACTATGGTCTGTAGTTTGTTCCATGCTAGCTTTTCTCCAAGCTGTGCACTGTTCCTAGTTATGGAAGTCACACAAGACTTCCTCTCCCTCCCTGTAACCTACAAACCCATACCCACATTCCTCTATACACACATTAACATGAGATGGAGACATCAGGCATGTGAAAATTAATCTTTCTCTCGGGGAGTTAAGTCAGTATGTCCTAAAATCATCCCTTCTCAAAGTCAAACCACCCACTTTTGCGAGTCAACATCCTCAAGGGCAGCAGGACAAGCCAGCAGTGGCTGCTTCCTCAGTGCAGCACAAAACATTTTGACCTCAAGGCACTGTGGGCTCTTACCTGAGCGCTTAGTGGCCATTGGGGTGACATTTGTCCAGTGTCCAGTGTGGGGATCATACCTCTCTACAGAATTCAGTATGTTCAGCCCATCATAGCCACCTGAAACAAAATAGAGGAGCAAACCATGGGTCTGACTTCTGGAAAATGTTTCCTGTGTAGAGAGCAATAACATGCCTGGTTCATCCTTAGTACAGTGTTGCACAGCAATCAGCACAACTCACAACGTGCCGGGGCTGGCAGAACAAAGAGGATCTCTGTAGCTTGCAATGCCAGACCAGAGCCAGCTCAGAGCAAGCTCTGCCTCTGCACTGCAGAGAAAGAGCATCACCTCTCCAAACCAGTACAACCAGGTTAGCACCACACTGCCCAAAGCTGCCCTGAGCATGCTGATGCCAATGCTGATGCCATCCTGCTAAAGCAGATGTGCAGCTTCCAGACCTGGCACTGGCTGAGGGGCTGTGTGCTGCAGCCGCCAACTGATGCTATGAGGCTACACAGTGTAGTCTGGGATGTCTCAAAGAGCTGTTTCACAAGAGGATATACCAAGAAAACTAATTGTGCAGCTTCAGCAAAGGAGCAGCGTGCTGGCATCTGCCTCGGGGGACAGTGTGAGGAAGAGGAATTTGGGAGAGGGAAGCGAAACCCATAAACCAGTGTCCAGTATCTGTGACTCCCCAGGAACAGGACTGTAACAAATGTGGGTACAGTGATGGGCCTGCCTTTTCTGGGGCCCAGAAGGTGTATCTACAAAACAAGCTTACTGAATTCTTTGCCCTCTAGCACTCTCACCGTATTCACAGCTGGCATGGGTCTCTGAAAATGATACGAGTGCTACAGAAAGGAGCTGGAACTCATACAGCTCAGGATATATTTATGGAGTGCTACAGCCAACATTGCTTTGTGTGGAGCAGATGCACCCTCTGTCCTGTGGCTATCTGCTTCATCTCTAGGGCATCTCAGCCACTGCCTAGACCCTGCAAACCTCAGCTGGCACTGCTTATCCCCCGTGCTTCAGACATCCCTCAAATGTAGGCTGATTGTGTCCAATTTGCTTCTGACAGCACTTACTCTAGTTATATGGCAGCTCCAGTCTAAGCCATTGCTCTACAACTACCTGAAAGGAGGTTGTAGCGAGGTGGGGGTCGGTCTCTTCTGCCAAGTAACAAGCGATAGGACGAGAGGAAATGGCCTCAAGTTGCGCCAAGGGAGGTTCAGACTGGACATTAGGAAAAACTTCTTTACTGAAAGAGTGGTCAGGCCTTGGAACAGGCTGCCCAGGGAAGTGGTAGAGTCACCATCCCTGGAAGTATTTAAAAGACGTGTAGATGACATGGTTTAGTGGGCTTAAGGACATGGTTTAGTGGGCATGGTGGTGTTGGGTTAACAGTTGGACTTGATGATCTTAGAGGTCTTTTCCAACCTTAATGATTCAATGATTCTATGATGGTAACGGTGAGCACAGGCTGCATTTCCTTAATGATTCTATGATTCTATGATGGTAATGGTGAGCACAGGCTGCATTCGCTGACAGAGCTGTGCAGTGCCCAGTGCAGTGAAGTTAAATCTTCTCTTCTAACCTGGATATGAAATTATTGGTGCTCCCCACAGACAGCATCTGCACTGTCATTTCTGTAAAAAGCAAGTATTTGCAGAATGCCTAGAGGTCCTAAGGTACCTACCGAGGCAGTAGATAACTCCATTAGCTACAACAAGCCCTGCTCCTTCCCGTGCTGTCTGCATGTCTCCCAGCATACTCCACTGATCAATGTTCGGGTCATATCGTTCCATACTGGTGTGACGTCGGCTTCCATCAAACCCACCAGAAACATAGATCATGTCTGCAATGTTAGACAGAGGTTGGACTCAGCAAGTCAAGTATCAAGCACACACATGAAGCAAGAAGGCCCTCACAGATGGAGCAAGCCTACAACATGGACTGCAAAATACAGGAACAACTACAGTTCTTGGCACATTCGAAGCTAAGACAAACCCAGCCTCCTCACCCTAGCTGACTGCTCACAGACCCAACAAACTAAACAAACATAAAACCCATCTGGCCCTTAAATCTGCTTCTTGCTGATGGATGAAAGAGAACATGCACACCCCAGTTATTTTTTTCATGGTGCAGAACCTACTGAAAAACTGCCTTCCCCAAACCCTGCCTATCACTAGCATCCTGTCAGCACCTCCCCACAGTAAATGCTTACAAGGTCGTAAACACACAGGTAGCAAAAGGAAAGAACATCCAAAAGACATGTCTGGATCATCAAGATCAGTCCCCTATACTGGATAACCTAATTCATGCAACACTTTCACAAATCTGTCATCTTCAAAGCAGCTGCATTTTTAAGAGAATTTTCATTAGAGTAGATTATTAACAATCTAAATGAATAATATTTAATCAATACTCTTCGATTCCTGGCCTGCTTATAACCATTTGTTCTTATTCAATTCTTATATTGCCCATTTCCTTTTCATGCCAAGTTATACTCATAGAGAACAATCGTATTCCCTCTTGGCCTTTGCTTTGCCAGCATAAGCAAGCTGAAGTGTTCTGGTTTGCTCAGTAAAGTAGTTTTCTTCTTCCAAGTCTGTCCTAAGAATTCTCCTCTACTCCAGTTTCAGCCTCTCTCCAATGCTGGATGGTTATTGCTGTATTTGGTGTCCTGTGTTCAGTAATACGTGACACTGTCACCACCCTGAGAGCTTCCCACTCAATAATCCCTCACAGAGTTCCTTTTCCTCGATGCACAGACACATGCCGTAAGAATGAAGCGGAGGCAGAGCTCCTCTCAGGATATGTGGGCAAGTTTTCCATTTCTACATCCAAATGATGAGAAGCCAGAATTTCAGACTCACCTCCTCCCTCGGAGCCATCCCACTCTGCACATACCAGCTCAGGGCATTTCAGGATGAGAACTGAACAGGCTGTACTGCCCTGTCAGTAGGTGACCAGGACGTACCTCCAAGGGTTGTGGCTCCTGCCAGGCCTCGCCGTACGTTCATCGGAGCCACGGAGTACCAGATACCATCCTCATCTGATGTATAATCCAAGCACTCCACCGAACTGAGACGAGAGCGACCATCATACCCCCCAATCACATAGATCCGATCATGCAGGGACACTGTAGCAACGTAACGCCTCTTACGGGTGATGCTCTAAAACAGTAAAAGGAATAAAAAGGTCAAGGAGAGGAAATAGCACTGATGCATGGAGACCAACTGCTGTTCTTCCATCCTCTTTTGCCGTTCTTTTGGAAAATGGCCCACTACCACAGAGGCAAACAGCACTATGGATTTAAAGGATACAGCCCTGGCTAAAATACTTAACGACTGCCTCTGCCTTCTTCTGCCTGTACTCTCTCTCTGCCATGCTCTTTTCTCACGGCCAGGCCTCTTTGCACTAAAATATTTTGCATTAAATATCATTTATCTTACGCTGCTATGAATCTTTGATGCATCTTGGGGGTTTGTGTGCCTCCCACTAGCTCCCTGCAGAGACTGTTAATGGGAAAATGTGGAGACTCGGAATATTTGATTAAAATACCTGAAGCTTTTAGCCTCCAAAAAAGAACAGAATTTTGGGACACCAGGTGATACAGGATCTTCTGTGATTAGCATCTTAAAGAGGCAGTTCTCCACCATTTCACATAGATAAAGGTGATTTTAAATTTGGGTAGAAATAGTCCTCAGTGCAGAAATTCTCTCTTCCTTACTATTGCCCACTATGCTCAGAAATAATGAAACCAGAGAGATCATGCAGCCTGCCTGAAAGCAGGACTGATTATACTATTCCTATCGACATTTCAATTATCATCACTAACCTTAAAGCTTAACACCCCTTCAATAGAAACATGATAGCTCTCGCTCCCACAACAAAGATGTGGGTCTCTGTAGGCTCATCTGATTAGAAATATGACAATCGCCTCTTAAACAAAGCTTACTTAGCCAATCTGCAAACGTGAAGTGGTTTCAGCATTCGCTATGTAAACCTCAGCAACTCTAAAGAATTTATGGCAGAAATTCCAAGCAGAACTCAAAGGATAGCCCAAAGAAGAATGTTATATAGCTGATGCTACACGATCAGTGTTTGATCACAGCTTGTTCAACCCAGTGGTGGCCAAAAATGGTCCCTTACTGGCAAGAAACTCCACTCCTGAGTCTTCGGGTCGTATTTCTCCACAACATCAATAGGTGACTGCTGGCTGCCAAAGCCACCGATCACAAGCAGGACTTCATTAGCTCCTAGAGCAAAGAGGGAGAGCAAAGTCAAGTCAATCCCTTCACAACCAAAGGGTCACCTCAAGGGAGTCACCTGAAGAATCTCTGAGCCTTCCTTGGTGCAACAAGTCACCTCTAAATCCGGGGAAGAAGAGAGAGAAACTCTTCCAGGGCGCGAGGCAGTAAGATTAACTCAGGTGTTAGGAGCTGTCTGCTGGAGGGCTGTTCCTCCTAATGTTAGAGGGACTCTGAGAGACAAGCTGGCTAAGTTAGGTGCTGAAGTTGGCTTGATAATATCTTCTTTTGTATTCTTTCTACGATTTTTTTTTTTTCAAACCTCTTACCACCACATGAAAGCTGAAGTAGCATGGCTGCTTCCCTGCAGCCTCCTCACAAAACAGGGCCTTCTCCCCTCATTTGCAAAAGACATCCAGGCACCTTTGTTCACCATTTCACTGAGAAACAAGTCAGGCTGACTGAAGCCTGAAAAATTAATGAAATATTTTCAGAGGAATTGTCTCTTAAATCTTATGTATTTTATTTCAAAGTTGCCTTCCCTCTACTTTCTTTTCTCTGAGACTGTCCCCAAATTTTTCTTACTTTCCTTGTAATGATTGCCTTAGAGGTAGGTTTCTATGACAGTTTTAAAAACAGACGAGCATCCCCTGAATCCCTTGGGCCCTTTCTGCAACAGGGAGTTTTACTGTCCAGCTTTTCATTGCAGAAGGACTGAACACTGAGCAACAAAGATTTAACGAGACCCTGTCTGTCACAAAGCAAAACAGCTGCCACCTCAGATAAAGGTGAATAATATAAAAAATAACTATGAAGGATTCACAAAAGAGCTCCAACAACAGCTTGGAAAGCCTCCTGTACAGTGTGACAGCTAAAAGTGCAATCGTTTCAATTTATCCCATAGAAAGTTAATACACAATTTGATCAAAGTTTGTAAGTGACACATGATAAGAGCATCGCTGATAGCAGATGATATTGAATCAAGTAAAAAAGGTAGGGTTGAATCCAGAAGATGAACCTTAGCAATAAGCTGCACAGTTTTTGCCCGTATAATTAAACAATAAACCAGTTTTGTGATGTCTCCTTTATTAGGTGAAGCATTTCAACTAAGAACAAAATGAAATGTGTCTTTCTAAAATGACAGGTTGAGCTGAACTGCATGTCATTGAAACCTATGTACGATGTTCCCAGAAAAACAGGAGACATGCTGTGGCCTGGACTACGCTGGTGGTCAAACCACATCATAACAACATTCCCTTCAGGCCAAAAAATCTAATCAATATGTCTCTCTGACAAACCTAATTTGCCCTCCTCCTTTAGTGGATAAACTGCTTTCTGTCCCTTAAAACAGTGTTAATAACAGGAAATGGCCATGAAGGGTTTTTCAGGGTCCCTCTCCACCACGAAAACAGCAGCACTGGAGAACACGCAGGGAGGTTTGCTTGCAGTCCCCTGTGAGTGCGCCTGGGATAAAGGCATGGCAGAGACAGTCCAGAGAGAGCGAGTCTGAAGATAAGAGAAGGGGCATCAGGTGAGGAACGGCCACAGTCATGAAGAAGCCAGTAAAATACCTTTACTTCTTCTGCAGGTCATTCCTACTGTTTATGTTGCTCTCAAGTGCTTACAGTCCTAAGCCAAGCATTTTCCCAACAATTCAGTGACTGTGCTTGGTAGGAGTTACTGAAATAAGAGGAATAAATCATCATTTATTTGCCTTAATAAAACTAGGGGGAAAAAAACCCAAAAAAGTACCTCTGAAAGGAAAGAGGGACCTCTCCATCTCCCTCCTTGTGCCTTTCTCTCTGAGATCCCTGTTGAAAACTTATCTTCACTGTAACACAGCCGTCTCTCACCTCGCAGCTCTTTTTGTTTCTGACACTGATACCTGCCTTTTTAGACAGGAAGAAACTCTTCCCACACTTCTTGGACAGCTGCACACTGAGACAAACAAATCTAGAGGCACCAACAACTCACGAAACTGGCTTTACGGTTACAGCAGGGGCCTGGGATTAAAGGCAACCACCTAGTCCCCACATTGCCCCTAAGCAATTGTGCTCTGGAAAAAATGTACCTCTGTCCTTTGGTCCCATCCCCTTTCTGTACCAGTGGGGACTGTGGATCAACAAGTTACTGCTGTGAAGCACTTCAGTGCAATTACAAGGCACTGGACATGGTGTATAACACAATACCTGCCAATGCCCCAGACCTTCTCAGTGTCCTTTCCTTTGCTGCTCACCTAGACGTGCTCTTGTCCTGGGTCCTTGCATCTGACTCCGGAGCTCCGGCCGAAGATGAAATTTCTTAGCTTCATCTACAAGGTCTCTGCACTGCAGACTGCATCGTATAAAAGGCTGAGGGAAAACATGAGTCACTGGTACATGCAATGTATTTTAAGATCCCTCATAAGAACTGTCCTAAAGCCAACTCTCGTCAGTTCAGACAGCATTAAAATTACTTGTGTGCAGGCTGTAGCTAGTAGTGTCATGGTGCAAATACTGCATGCAAGGAAATGCAAAGACAAGTTAAGACTGGACTGCAGCTGAAAAGATATGGCTCAGTTCTCATGCAAAGCCTGGCACTGCAGGTTCCATAATGAAAATAACTATATTGGAAAACTAAGGAAAAGCCACTTCTGCTACATTTAAGCCAGGAGAAATATGTCTGAGAAGGGGGACTGGCAGTGAAACTACACTTGAAATCAGTTTGGCTGGATCTGCCCCATATAATCAACTCTCAGCATGCACCTGCCATCAAAGAAGAAACAAGGAGCGCAGCACAACAAAGCAGTTTTGCTGGATCTATTAGCTTGATCCCTGTGCACGTGGGACATAGAGCTATGAAAGACTACAGAAGCAGTAAGGTCTTCTTTAAAAGAAGCGGGGGGCACTGCAGCCCAAGGACCATCTCATCTCCTCATCATCTCATCTCCTCCTCATCTCAGCATGCACCTGCCATCAAAGAAGAAACAAGGAGCGCAGCACAACAAAGCAGTTTTGCTGGATCTATTAGCTTGATCCCTGTGCACGTGGGACATAGAGCTATGAAAGACTACAGAAGCAGTAAGGTCTTCTTTAAAAGAAGCGGGGGGCACTGCAGCCCAAGGACCATCTCATCTCCTCCTTGCATAATGCTGTGTAATTACCCTGCCTGGCTGAGGGCCTGGACCAAGCTCCCCTGAATGCTCAGCGTTCAGTTCCCTTTGGGTGTTTGGTGCTGTATGCTGCTGCCATAAGTTAAGATTTATTTTTACAAGTTCTTGGTGCTTGTGCAAGACAGCCAGGTTGTTCAGAGCAGATGATGCCACACAGGGCCAACACTCTACTCTCCATGCTGTCCCAAGATGATGATATCCCACCACTGTGTGTCTCCTCCAGTCTGGAGAGGCCAGCCTGTGCAGTAAGAAAGCTGAGGCCCTGTATACACACTATCTTAGGCTAGTTTTGGAACAGATCTAATTGTTTTGGTACCAGTCCCTTTCACGTTAGCTTCAATTTCATTTTAAAGTGGACCAAACAATCTGACTAAACACATTTTAGCTCTGGCACAACCTAACTGCCTGTTAGCTGCCCTTATTTAGAACATCTGTAAAAGGCAGCTATATCACATTAGAGATGAATGTTGCTAAAACAGCCACTTCTCCGTGTAGAGAAGTCTGTCATTCAACATTCAGCACCTGTCAGGTGACAAGGGCTAGTAACCACTGATAACCTCACATCACCATCAAACCAGAATGCTGGTTTGAACTTCTCTGTGCCTTCCTGTCAAACCTTGCATGGGGTCAGCATCACGTCCTGTTTGGAATTAAAATTCCATTGCAAAAGCTTAATTATCTCTTATGATCATCCACATTTTGGTTTGCCTCTGCAACACCCCAGCCACACAAAGGAGCAGCATTAGATATGGCTCTGACTTGTGTGTTGGCCCTGGACCTACACAGCTGCTGTCCTTCTGCTTGCCATCTGCACCTGAAATAATTTCTGAGGAGCCATTTCCTCCCTAGGATCGCATGCCAGCAGCCTTCAGCCTAGAGGAGACCTGCTAGCGCTTACGAATGAAAGGCAGAAAGCACTTGTTAGAAAACTGTAACAGATGACAACAGAAAAGTGCTACATATATCAGGAGACAACTGACTAACTGCTCTGGATGGGGTGCCCTTCCAGCTGAAAAGCAGGATGCTGTAACTGTTGACACAGCAAACTACTTCTGAGTAAAACAGTGGGCACTCGAGCTGAACAGGGACAACTCCGTAGTGTCAGCATCAAAAAGCATCAGCAGAGAAAGCAGCTTTTAACATGTTCTGTTAGGACAGCAGGAGTCTAACCAGGGAACATGGCAATCATACACAGATACTGGCTCCCAGCTGTTCTGTGTCCATGGACCCGGGCTGCGGATACCTCGGTGTCGATGACGTCTGTGATGTAGCGGGGGGTGAGAAGTGGCATGCGCACGTACTGCAGCAGTTCTGGCAGTGATGCTTCCCGTTCTTTTTTTGAGTGCTTCACCCAGTTTATAACTGCCTCAAAAACTGGCTCTTCAGAGTCCACCTGGAAAGAGGAGGCACACACTGATCAGACTGCAGGACGATATTTCAGCTATTACCATGGAACGGACAACTTCCAAGCTGTTGACACTGCTTCCCAGCTAGCAAGAGAGCGGGACATTTCAAGTAAAAGTCTTATGGAAATTCCCATGAGCTGTATTTACAAGCACTATGAAATTCCTTCGTTTTCTTTTCCTTAAAACTGCATTTGTTTTTCCTTACAGCTGAGATCAACAACTGGCAGTACGAGCGCCAGAAAAGTGAGCTTTATGGTAAGCAGCAGAGCCAGAGGCTGGGAGCCACCACTTTTGAGAGAGCCCAGTGACAGGCAGTAACTTGCAGGGCAGCTCCCCTGACTTCTCAGCGGAGCAGGAGTTACGGTCCTGCAAAATGCAAAGTACCATCATAAAGATGATCAGAATCACGTTTCCTTTTTACGGAGCAGTGTCTCGCTTAATCCCCTGCAGCCCCGTGCCCATGCACTGCCCCTTTAACATCCGAGCCATACCAGGTACATTTAAGGTTTTTTTAATTTCAATCCACATTTAAGAAACTATAAACAACTGGATTTCAGAGTTGAATGGGGCATGAATATTACTGTTTATTTCTACTGTTCATTTTATTTTGTGACTAGTTTATTTCTCTCTCCATTTAGGACCAGCACATGCTGGTGCTTACACCACTTCCAGAGATTACACTGACTAAACCATCAAAATTTGATACTTTTAGAGAACCTCAGGTGCTTTGGACATCTATGATTACCAAACGCAAAAGAACTGTAAAAAGCTGTAAAATATATTATTTAGGCTTGGTTTTCTTTTTGCACATCTTTAGATCATCCAACGTAAAAGCAAATCAGACATGAATTTATTATTATGAGGTTTGTTAACTGTTATTAAATATGAAGATAAAAGGAGATACTGTAGTAAGAGGATTGAGTCTTCCACCGATATATGACTGGTAAACTTTGAAGTTCAGTTTGAAGCTGTCTGTTGCAGAATGTTCTGAAGCAGGGAGCCTCAGAGGTTAATTACGTAAGGCAATTCTTCCAAGCCATTGATTTATATTTGTTACAGTGTAATTTGAAATGGCCTCTTTCTATTTGAATTACAGAGAAAGGACAATTAGAGCTCACAAAAGGAGAGCAGAGTACTTCATCGTTTCCAATTTTCTCCACCTCCTCCTTAAATGCAATAATCCCACATCGTTTTATTCCCTCCTGAACTGACTGTCCTTTGATATATTTAAAAGTTTTGTTGTTCATGAAATAATTTCTGTTTTCTGGTAAACGATGAGTAACACTAAACACAGCATCACAGTGAGGACCTGCCATTATACTTCTTGAACAGCCAGGGCATTTTCCAAGGGTGCTCCCTCAGTACTCTCTGATACAGCACATCACTTCTGCACTGCACAGCAACAGCTAGATTTGCTCCCTTCACCTTCTTAAGGTATTACAATGAATGCACACCTCACTGTGTGTCTGCAAGGCCTAAATCAGTCCTTCCAATCCACAATGAATTTTACTTCGCCTGTGCGGATCATCTGATTAGTTTGGCTGGGTCATTCTCAAGTTCCTCATTATTTCCTCTTCACTGTCCAGAAGCGTTATGTCAGTACTCACCACAACCCACATAAGCTCAAACCCTCACAGCATTAAGGCTGTGGCTTGTTAAACACCAAACACACTCAGCCTTTCTCCACTGCTTATCTTGCCCTGTGCCAGGGTCTTTCACTGCTGTCTTGCACGCTCTTTCTCAAGCAGGCTTATTAACAAGAGGATTTCAGCTTGGCTGAAGGCCACTTTCAAGGCAGACTTTCAAGGCAAACATCAAGAATTCTACCCCTGTATTGGCTTTTCAGGAATTCCACCAAAGATATCATTTACAGTGGTTTGCTTCTAAGAGTTCATGTTACTGTGAACTCTGAATAGTGATTGCTTCAATCACTTCTTTTAGAACTGAAGCAAACATCAACTCTCGACAAAGTCCATCTCAATAAAAAAATCAAGTCCCCTCCCCATTACCAAGAAATGCCCAACTTATTCATAGCAAATTTGGAAAAAAGTATTTGACAGGTTCCAGCCAAATAGTAAATCCTCCAGCAACCAACCTTAAGGGAACTAAATCTGCATATAAATCCCTGAAGAGTCAGACTACCCTGCACCATCATGCATTCTGCTGCTTGTAAAAGCAAAGGACACCCAAATGCCTGGGATGACACGTGCATTCCTTGTGCTGCTGAGTAGCATGCAAAGGTCTACAAATAGAAGTTAAAGTCTTGGGGGTATTTCTGAAATGTAGACATTGAGACAACTTGTCTTTGTAACCTCTGAAAGCTCCTCCAGGGAAAGGAGGAGACAAGGGAACAAGAATTCTGCAGAGGTAACTAACTGTGATTGTCTTACTTGCAAGAAACACTTGTGTGACAACAAATTCTTACACAGGAGCTACATGTTACTGATTAATTTCAGATTACATGGCTAAAAAATTAGAAGAAGCTTCTTGGAAATTAAATTTCAAATTCAGGAACTGTGTGAGAAGTCCACCCTAAGAGTATGGACTAATTTCTGACTGGTTTCAATGTTCTACTTCAATGCTTTGCACAGTAACGGTACTTTTCAGGTTTTACCTGAATTTCATCACACTTGATGAGCTTTTCAACCTCTTCTTGATTTAAGAGGATAAACTCTTCATGCTGAACCACCTCTGGAAAATGTTTCTGGCTGAAGACCTCTGCAGCTTGCATTAGATCAACACAATTGTGTGTCTCAGCAAAATCCCGAATGCCCAAACAATTTGATGGATCCAGCTGGCTTTCTAGAAATTCACAGCAAGCTTGTTTCACACCTATGGAAAATTGGAGGGGTGAATGAGCACTGCATGCTTACTATCAATCCACTGCTTTGGAAAGGGCTTCAGAAAATAAAGTTCTAAACAATAATGAAAATCCAACTCAATTAACAAGCTTAAAAATACTACAGAAACACACACATGCAAATATTTCTTTGGAGGGACGTGAAAACACTAAACAGTAGATCAGGTGTTTGGGCTGTTTTGATCTCTGGCTATTCTATTTAAATGCAAAAATTAAATAAATCTGATACTAGGAAAAGACTCAAATGTGAGTTGTATTCAGCTTCATGGATTATAAACAAAAAATGTATATGCTAGTGGATATGGCTACCAGATTTCTAGGTTTTCTCCAATGTCTTTTTGATAGTTGCCTGGGATTTGGGATAATTGCCTGGGATAGCTCTATAGGTGCACGTGCAATGACATCAACCAGTTTGTTAATGACCCAGACATACTATGATGGCATGTCAAATGATATCTAGGATTTGCTTATTATTGTAAGTTGACTGAGCTGTAACATTTATGTGCTATACAGCCCACAATTCCTCTTGTGAATTATCACGCAGAAATCCAGTAGCCCAAAGCATGGAACAATAACCTGGTTTATCATCTTTTTTCCCCACCCAAGTCAGTTCCTCCACCAATGAGACCACAGTGCACAAGACACATAAGAATTTTGACATAAGTACTTATAAATATCATGCCTCCCACAATCTGTCTTCCATTTACAGAAGGTCAGACAAACCAAATCTCTGAACAGCAGCAATTGTGCAATTTGTGCTGATACGTGGCAATTACCTTTCAGCTGAAGCAGACATGCCGCTGGGAGCAATTCTTGGACGTTTTCTACTGTCACGTGAACAGTTTCTGTGTATACAAAGTCTAGCAGGATTTCCATGGTGGAGGCTGTCAGTCCCTGGATATCTACATAGGGTTTATCTTTCTCTGAGAGCTGTAAATTAGAAGGGAGACAAAGGCTTATTTTTCAGTAATGTGATCAAAAAGCCAGCAGTGCTCAGCAGTTTTTTAAAATGTGATCTGTCAGAGAGGTTTCAACAGAGATTTGTCCTTTCTCTTCTTGTGCTCACTGAAAGAATAAGGGGAAGGATTTTGAATTCACTTACAGGGTGAGTAAAAGAGACAAAGTCCATTATGGATTGGGAGGACAGTCAAACTGCATTGTAAAATGAGCAAGCTGAGATTACAGATAGCAGAAATTACATGTGTCGTTTGTGCAAGACAACTAAACTCTTTCTCCATGCAGTAACTCCAAGCTTTATTACAAGGAACAGCCCAGGGGGATTCCTCTCTGGGCTGGATGTGTATGACATACTGCAATTTACATGGAGTCCCCACCTCTCCACTCTGCTCTAAAACCAAACCAAATAAAAATCTTTCCTAACTGTTCAATTCCTGATTCATTCTGCAAACTTATGGTGAAGGTTCCTAAAAAGAATGGCTATTTATAGGCCAGAAAGTTCAGAGTTAAAGGTTAAATGTAGGTTTAGCTTAAACATTTCAAAGTAAAATGATAGTACATACAATAATGGTACTTACACAATCCTGACTTTGTCCGCTGACCATTTTATCACCTCTAAGATACATAATTTTGGAATAATTATTTTTTCCAAGAAATCTGACCCCCTCAACAGTCAGTCTTTGGGAACAGTAAATTCTGTGAATCCACCAAATTTGCACCTCTATAGGTACAAAACTGAGCTTATGTTTCACAAAGCAACAGCTTTGTGGTTCAATGCATCCATCACGAAGCTGCTAGCACAGCATCTGATGATTCATGAACAATGGGCTAGCAGGTGGACTCACTAATCACACCCTGCACACAGCTGCAAGCTCATCAGCATGAACGGACCTCAACAGAAGGATGTCTCCATGCAGCACGCTGCAAAACCAACCTTTTTTCCCATGACTTTTGTAGTAGACAGTATCAGTGCAAGCACGATTCAGATGAAATCCCATGACTTTTCTTGCCAAGAATGAGCCTGAAGTTGGTTACAGACAGATTGAGCAGAGATTCAGTGAACAGAAAGCATGATCGCTTGGCTTAGAATCTGCCACAGTTGGGGAAAAAGGAGGTAATACAGAAGTAGAGAAAATAAGAGCAGTCAAGGATATTCCTGCAGAGGCTTTCAATGACACAGCAGAAGGGAAGAAACATTTCTGCTAAGACTGAGCCATTTCTATGATGCAGAGAGATACACTTCACAGTAGAGAAACATAGGAGGTAATGGTGATACTGGAAGTAATTTGAGGGAAGAGGCCTTTCAAGTCTGTCGACACAGTGAACAAACTTTATGGCATCCAGAGTCAGAAAGGAACAGCAAATTACCTTGTCTGACCTGCTGTATGACAGGCCATGCATTGCATTTAGAAGATAAAATGAGTTCCTAACTTGGGCTAGACAAAACATTCCCAAAACAAGACTAAGCTCTTTGGTACAACAGATAAAGGACACAGAATGTTACCAAAGGTCAGAACTGGTCAGACAAGATGTTCATATGATTCCAACAAGCAAATGGAGATGTAGACCATACATACTTGGAAGAAAAAGGATAAGAAGTTACAAACATCTATTGACAGGACTTTACAAGGGCACCAGATCTCCTGTTAATGTATTATACTGCATCAGGTAGAAGCTGTAGACATCTGTTCTTCACAGATTCGCCTGGAGCTGGTAAAGAAGCTCCTGTCCCCACAACCGATATTCAATAATCAATAATCGACATGCACATACTCTCTTTATACTGTTGACCAAAACACAAACCATGGGGACAACACTAATACTATAGAGATGAGCACCTCCTGCTTCCCTTGTACTTCTGCTACACTCCACTACTTAGTTGTCATTTGGCTCACACTTTACTCACGTGCTAAGATTGCTTGGAAGGAAGAAAATATTTCAAGTAACTTCACACAATGTATGTGATGCAGAATAACTTGGGATCCTAGCATCATACCTTAAAGAAGGATCTCAGAGCAGACACAATTTGATTCTGAACATCCCATGAAGAGTCTGAGCTGTAGCTCCAGACTGCATATGCAGTGTTAAGGACTGTATACAGTGCTTAGTGCTGTTGGGGCAGAGAGAGTCCCTCTTTTATCAATACATCCACATATTTGGACTCAGAAGCAGTGCAAAATTATGGTCATACAATGCTAATCAAAACAGAGTACAAGCAGCTTTCCTTTTGCAGGTGTTTAGTGGTACAAGACATATCTCTGCATCTCTGCTGTTAGACTTTCAGATTAGTTTAACATCAGAGTTCTGTTAACCATCAGGAAGTAAAGCTATAAGGGACTGATACTCCCTAATACAAGCACATTTCTAACACGTCATAAAAAGTATGCTGCAGTATAGATCCAGAAATCAACCGGAGCATCCAGGAAAACACATTCCCATAGTTAAGGAGAGTCACTTGAGGCATCAGGAGTTTTACCCCAGGATGCCTAAGTTGCTAAAAGCCTTAAGGCAGGGGCTGCAAGTCATAGCTCTGTTGTGAAACATAATGTTGCTGTCTCTCATAAATCCCATCCATAAATCATGCAACTCACTCTGCAGGAGAATGGGCCTAAAATTTTGGAAGCACTTTCTTATCCAAGGCCACTTCTTGTTTTTGCCTTTACTAATGCAGATACACAAAGGCGTACTGTAATAAACACCTGCAATTTCTTCTCACCTATAGAGGAAAAGAAATGCTGGCATGACAGTGCTAATACGTGGCTCACTGCATTCTGGAAGGTGTTCACAGTACAGTGAAGATGACCACATAAGAACCTGGAAACAGAAGCTGTTTATTTTCCGAGTAAGAAGAATATTTCTCCACATTCTAGGGGAAAAAACCCCTTCAATTTCTAGAAGATACCCTCCAAGAGAGGACAGACTAGTTTCTTTTTGAGGTGGAGCCAATGATCAACTCTTAACACATCCTGAGTTAGACTAACTTGTCCAAAGAAAGACAGAAATGCCAGTGCAAAACTAGGATCCAGGGGAGCATTTGCTAAGACTGCTCTTCAATTTTCACTACAAGGAAGAACCCTGTAGGTAAAACTGATGGGCGTTTCAGTTTTCCCACACTACTCAGCACAGGGGCAGAAAAAAAGTGTTGTCAAAAGCCAGGGGTTCAACAGGTGATCAGTGGCTTCTCCTCATTCTGGAAAAGGGGAACAGAAAATGGGAAGAAATTAATACTGAGTAAGATTGAGAACTTTTTAAAGTAGATGTTAAAGTCAGAAGTGAGAGAAGGAAGGAAACTAGAGACACAGGGATTGGCAAACGCAGCTCTTTATGATGATAATCTCTGATGACAGTCTCAGTGCTACACTGGCCACGCACAGATGTAGCATCATGAATGACAGTGGGCATAACCCAGGGCTCAGTTCCGAACAACACCTTGTGTAGCCCAAGTCTGACAAAAGCCACACATTACAGCTAGCCAAGCAGTCCCCAAATTCACAGGAGGCGAGCGATGAAACACAAAGGAAGCCCTCGCAGAGACTGTTAGTCCATTATGCAATCCGGCATTTTGAGTTCACTCAAGTTACAGCCATGGCCAAAACACTCTGTACCCACAAGTGTTTGGAGCGCAACCAAATGCTGTCCCTTTACACTCACCAACATACTTGTCATTGACACGCATAGGAAGCAGGTCCACTTTGAGGCTTACCAAGCTGTCATTTCCTGGAAAGAACGCTCTCCCACAAACACTCAGTAATTGTGTGTGCCACTTGGCAGGTTTGTCATTTTGGGGTTTCCATACGAAAAAGCAAATTTGGAAGAAATACAAACTAAGCAAAAGAAGTAAAACCCTTAAAGCAGCGGCAATTTGGGAGCATGAGAGATCAAGCAATCATGCCCACTGGGCACTGGATGCACTTATTTTTCTAGGAAGAATTACATCTATGAATTAAGGTCACTACAATGTTGCAGTTAAAATGAGAGTATAAAGAAGGAAGGAGAGATGATCTCAGCTTAGCTCCAAAGTATACCAATCCTCAGCCTTTGTTAGCAGCCACAAAAAACGTCCAGCCACAAAGAATGTTGCACACAGAGCGATCGGACTGCCTAGATAGCATCCAAGAAGTCAAAGGCATTGACAGAGTGGCAAACACAAAGAAGCAGAGACAGTCTGCCATACTGCTGTGTACATTGAAGCTATTGGTAAACAGAGAACTTCAGCCTCCAGGGACTGAATTTGCTTTGTGTACTTTTTGTTTTTAAATTACATTTCCTTTATGCAGAGAAAAAGCATAAACCTAACAAATTTACAAATTTCATGAAGACATGGACAGAAAACATATTCTTATGTGGTCAGTCCACATACATCTTTTTTTGGTTGCTTTGCACAGGACTATAAAAATTAAGACACGTGCTCACCTGACACAGCACTGAAAGAAAGAGAAGTAGGCACACAGACAGCTCTGCCAACAGTGTTCATTGCTGGGTAAAACAAAGAAGAAAATGATTCTCTCCTGCAAGGACTACTGGGCTAGGGAGGTCTTTAGGACCTTTGAGCTACTTAGTCATTTTTCTCCCTGCTAATGGGGAAGTTGCTAGGATAAGGAAAGCATCTTCTACAAGAAAAAGCCACAAAGATTCATTCAAACTTATAAAAGACAAAGCCAGGCAAAGCACCTCATATTTAACATATGAACGAGTGCTAGCTTTAGCTCAAATATTACCTTTCAGTGATTTCAAAAAAATAGCATGCAGGTAGTGCAAGTCAATACAGTAAGTACTGCGAGAGCAAAGGTCCTCACAAGTGGGATTTGCCGAGTACAGCAACTGGGATTCCCCCCTCAACCCCAGTGCTAGAGGTTACATCCTCTTCACAAGAGCAACAGCACAACCCAACACGTACCAGTGGATCAGCCAGTGCAAAACAGAGACAAGAACATGAGTTAAATACCCTCCATTTCAGTTTTAAAGGGCTGCCTTAATTCACCACCTGGTCTAAGGCGCACACCATGGCTCACACAGCTTTGCACTAGGGCTGGTACCCTCAGCGAGAAAGATGCCCAGAAGCATGAAGACCATAAATCACTGCTAGAAAAATCAGTAAATGTACCACAGCCTTCCTGTTTGCCAGCTCAGCCTGGCAGCTCTCCGGTGCACAGGCTGGTCACGCAGCAGACAATGATTCAGGACCACGGTCCCAACTGCAGCCTCTAACTCCCACCATGCCATGATAAAGGGCTCTGGGGCCACCATGAGGAGACCATCACCACTAGGGGATCCTGGGCCACCAGGAGAGGATCCAGAGGGCTCCAGACCCACCATGAGGGGATCCTGGGCCACCACAGAGACCCATGGGGGGATCTTGAGCCACCGTGGGGGATCCAGGGCCACCACGAGGGGATCCAGAAGGCTCCAGGATCACCAGGGGAGGATCCTGGACCACCACGAGGGGATCCAGGCCCAGCTGCTGAGCAGCTTGACTGAGAGCAGCCCAAGCGTTGGGCGGTCCTGCCTCCTCCACCCACAGAGCACCCAGGGCCGGCGGCAGCCCGCGATCTCGGGGCGCACCGACCTCGCTGGTGAACATGGCGCAGAAGTAGTCACTGCAGGCAGCCAGGACGATGCGGTGGGCCGGGTTTTGCTCCACGCGGAGGGTGACGTCGCAGAGCGTGTTGCTCTTCCGCAGGGCGTTCATGGCGTTGAGGATGGACTTGGCGTGCGAGTTGGTCATGATGTCCTTGGGGGGGGCCATGGCGCCCGGCACCTGCGGGCACAGCCACCA
>NW_009212860.1:1043-2892 GCF_000690835.1 Fulmarus glacialis | reverse complement strand
CCATCTGGATTATCCCGTGCTCACGAGTCCACTGCATGCTGGGGCTACCAACAAAGTCAGGGTGACTGGGAGCTGGTGGTTTCTTCGGGGGACATACCAGGGGCTGGCTGATGCCCCATGTCCTCAGCATAGGGCTAACTAAGACCCAGGTCTGACCTGGAAGGTGACCCACCAGCACCTCCTCAGAGATGCATCAACCTCAGACCACAGCCAGGACGGCAGCAAGCGAGGATCAGGGCATCAACCCAACAAAAAAACCCCAAGCACGGATTTTTTTTTTTTTGTCTTGCAGCCCTTTCCTCATCCTGCAGCTCAGGGTGCTGGAAAAGGCGGGCGGCATCTCCAAGGATGGGAACAGGCAGGAAGGAGAGACAGCACCAAACGCGTGGGCACTCTCGCCGTGGAGAACAGAGTACAAACCCCGCTGCTGCCAAGCCCAGTGTCCTCAGATGCATTATGCATTCCCCCAGCTCACCCAGCCACAGTCACCAGAGACTTCCCTGTGCTGCGCTGAGCGGGGAAGTCTGAGGGGGCCAGGGGAGCACCGCAGCAAGGAGGGATCGTGCCCTCGCCCTGTCTGCTCGGCTGCAGGGAGAGCCACATCCAGCTCGGAGGAGGTGGCAGCCATGGGGAATAAGTCTCCTTCACAGTGGTGCCCGCCACGAACGCGCTTCGCAGCCGGCAGTCAGGTAGGAGGTTGCAGAGCTCAGTGGCCTCGTCCACTGCTCTGGCCTTCAGACACCAAGTAATGATGCTTTAACAGAAAAACAGCCCGGGCTGTGGACCCCCACCTCCCCATCCTCCCTGGGACAGAGAACCACAGCCAAAGCCTCAGGAAGAGCTGAAGCTCCAGGGGAACACACTGTGCTCCTCACTCCTGCAGCCTGGGGATGTCCCACACCAGAAGCACCGTCACTGGGCTCACCGGCCCTCAGTGGATTTCTTTCCAGGAATTTGCTTAATTGCCCCTTGAGCCCGGACAAGTTTCTCGCATCTTCCCTCCATCCCTCCACCCAAGGCCACCATTTCCACAGGTTAATCCCAGACTGCTTCCCAAAACGCGGTCACGCCTCAAGGTGCCACTGCCTCTTCCCGCACGAGATGCCCCATTATGGGAAGGGAACTCGAGCGACCCTTCCCCACTCACCTTCCCCCCGCCACACAGGATTTTATTATTGCCCGTCACGCCTCCCTCAGTCATCTCTTCCCCCAGACGGAAGACAGCCAGTTTATGTAATTGTTCCTTCTATGGAAACAGCTTCGTACCTTTAATTACTCCTGCCAGCCCTCCCTGCACTTTCCCGGCGTGTCTTTAAAAGGGTGCGGATGTGCTGCAGGCAGCCGGGCCGCCAAGGAGAAGCAGTTTTGGTTTTAAGACACCCGCTGCACCCCGGGAGGGCGGCTGTGGTCTGCCCTGACCCCGCTCCTGCCCGGCTTTCAGCAGCAGAGGGGCCACATCCAGCCCCTGGACCAAAGCCCTTCTTCGTGCCCAGGCAGGCTGCACACCAAGCAGATCATTTGTGAGCGCAGGGCCGGCCAGCGCCAGCTCCCCCTTGGGGCCTCCAATGCCCCCGCCGATGAAAGGCCGATGAAAGGCAACAAAAAGCGTTTGCAAGGCCAGGACATCGGCGTGCGCGAGTCCCCACGCCCCTGGTATGCGGCCGGCCGAACAAATAGAGGGGGAGCAGTAAGTGCTGGTTTGATATCACGATGACTCAGCCGCTTTGTGGGGAGTACAGTGAAAACTCCGACTCTCCCAGATCGGAGAGGCTCCACGAAGAGTTCATGGGGGGAAAGGAGGAGCCCGGGTGGCTGCTCTCACCCTGACCCCGAGAGTCAGAGAGCCAGC
>NW_009212860.1:410-817 GCF_000690835.1 Fulmarus glacialis | reverse complement strand
GCTCCCCCTCAGGCCTCCAATGCCCCCGCCGATGAAAGGCCGATGAAAAGCAACAAAAAGCGTTTGCAAGGCCAGGACATCGGCGTGCGCGAGTCCCCACGCCCCTGGTATGCGGCCGGCCGAACAAATAAGAGGGGGAGCAGTAAGTACTGGTTTGGTATCACGATGACTCAGCTGCTTTGTGGGGAGTACAGTGAAAACTCCGACTCTCCCAGATCGGAGAGGCTCCACGAAGAGTTCATGGGGGGAAAGGAGGAGCCCGGGTGGCTGCTCTCACCCTGCCCCCGAGAGTCAGAGAGCCAGCCCAGGAAAGGACGGGGAGACTGATGCTGTGACCAAACCACAGGGGAAGGACAAACCCTAAACCCAGAAGTTACTCCAAAACGCCCCATTCAAACACCTCCTCA
>NW_009212860.1:0-215 GCF_000690835.1 Fulmarus glacialis | reverse complement strand
GCAAGAGAAGGGCTTGTGTCTCAAGAGAGGCAGGTTTCCTAGGACAAAATCCAGGGCACTAGGTCCAGACAGCTCCTCCGGCCTCGCTCCAGGTCTAACCCCGGCCGGGACACCGGGAAGAACAAGGGGGAGACTCACACGGCGAAAGCCCAAATCCACTCCCCCCTCGGAAGGGGACGCGTGACAGGGCTTTGCAGAGGGACAGCGCAGGGAGC
>NW_009212859.1:0-24079 GCF_000690835.1 Fulmarus glacialis | reverse complement strand
CTTTCCACACCTCTCCTCCACCTGTTGGAAACGTGAAGAGAACCGCCCGCCGCGCCCCGCCCGCAGCGCCAGGGCCTCTCGCTCCAGCGCCGCCGGACACTTGCTGCCCTCCTCCCCAGAAAACGTTATCTCAGGGGTGCTGCTTATGTAAATAATTTGGGTAAGCAAACCACTCTCCTGCCAGATTTTAGCAGCGTACTTCAAATCTTTTTACCTTCTTTTTGCAGCTCTTTTCTTTAAGGCGGCCCACGGCCACGGCAGGATGTACCTCTGGCACACTTGCCATCCACAAATCCAAACGGCAGCAGTTCTTAAGCACCTGAAGGCCACAACTTTCCTCTTTCACCTCAGAAACACAGTGCCAGTTTGCCCATCGGCGAAAGGAGGCTTGCCCGTTCTCAGGGGCACATACAGAACCAGATACAGAACAACAACTGCTTTAATATTAGATACTGTGTTTCTGCCAGAAGAAACCAACCAACTCAACATGGCACAAAGCTGATAACTCTTTCGTTTGTACCATCAATGCCTGGCAAATGAGACCCACTCAAAATGTAACTGGGACAAATCAAACCGTTATCACTACCCTCTTCCCTAATCAAAATCAATTGTCCTCTTACCCTGCTCAGTGACCCTCTCTACTAAGGAAACATGCTTAGGAGGACAAGAGACCTTTAAATCAGTATCTGCATCGCTTCCACTCAGCTGGGCAAATAACATTAAATGTGGAAGAGAGAAGAATTAAATGGAAGCTACAAACACGAAAGTTTCCTATTCAAGAAGCAAATTTGAACAGAAACACGGTAGTTCCTATACTGTGTCATCCTTCCTATTCATATCTAATCCATACAGAAGACATTGTATTGCCATATACCCAGTCATGAAAACACATCAGCCCCACTTAAACCTTGAGGAGGTTGCTGGGAATTCGCAAGCTGCAGCCATGCAGGCACTTCTTCATTTCACTACTGTTAGCATAAAGCCACCAGTCTAGGCCAACTACCGGGATTAGTCACCATGTCCTCCAACTTTCAGGGCAACTTCGTGCAAATCAATTCATCTCTGTCTGCTCCAATTCCTCATCTGTAAAACATCGACAAATGATACTTCCGTTCCCAATTCTCATCTATGCTTTCAGTGATAATTCTTACTTTTAGATATCAAAGATGAAATCATAATAGAGGAAAGCATCACCTATTGTCCAACTAATATCAAAGGCCTTACTTAACCTTCTACAGATATTTCCAAACAATGATTTGATTCTGCAAAAGTCCCCCTTTTTATTTGTTTCTATGCATGGGTCCCAGCATCAATTATACCAGCACTCACTCATCAAAAACAGTGTTGGCCTTTGGAAGTGCAGCATTCAGAGCAGAAGATGAGACACAGCATTCTGGTTTGCATATAGGAAAGGCTGAGTTATGCTTTAACACAATATATTATAACCTCATACACAAAATTTTGCTTCTTGCTTTGGTAATAAGGAGATACTGTAAAAGATACATTTATTAAAATACCTGAATTACATTCAACTCTTATTTTCCCCTATAGAGATTATTCCTTTTTTTTCCTGACATTTTTAGGCATTCATATATCTAAAAAAAATTTCTTCATGTTTAGACCCTTTTTTTTCCCCTCATTTTCTGAGTATTTGTAAGATCTGTGTTTCTGCTTTACTGCGGTTAGTTACCTAAACTATCAGAAAATGGTGAATGTGATAAGGCATGTTTTCTAAAATAGAATTTCACATTCATGCTAATCTCAAACTGCATGTGGACAGAAGTTATATGACATTATTTAATTTAACTACTTTCAAAAAAAGGTTTTAGAGTAATCTGAATTAAATTGATATTGATGGTAAGCACCAATGCTAAACACTGTTAGAACTAGGAGATCTCATTCTCTCAGCTCTCTAGCCTATTACTCAAACATTAAAAAATAAAAGTTTCTTTTTTTTCCATCTTTCATTCTAAGCTGAGAAACAGTGTGGAACAATCAAAACAGTTATATCTACACTATAATTAAAAAAACCACGTATTGTCAAAAGGTTGTCAGTTCATTAGTGCTAGTTTCAATTCAGCATCTTATTTGCTAAAACTTTAGTGGCAAACAAGCAGTGGGATTTTATTTTAAAGTATATTTAGAACGTATTATCTTAATTATTGATAGTATTAAATGCAGAATTTAAATACATTCAAATATACTTTTCCCCCCAATAAAAATAATTTTAATAATTTTAAAATGTCACACTAAAAAAAAAAAAATAAAAAAATCCCTCGGTTGATTGTTATCCATCCTGTTTGGTGCCCTTTTGACCACTGAGCTCCCAACTCTTACAGAGACGGCTATGCAACTTCAGTTGGAGCCTGGAAGTCAGCTCTTCACTGCTGACAGATTGACTATTGTCTGTAGCATATTTGCAGCGCTATTGCTTATCCAGACTATCGTGTTGCCTTCCCGTTGCTTTCCCCTAGAACCAACTATTAAATTAAACCAACATATTTACACATATTACCATCCAACATAGCTATCCACTGGCATTGCTGAATATTCAAGACTTAATTAAAATTGCAGCTCAGTTCTGTTTTGCAAAGTGAAATCACAACAAAATCACTTCTAAAACTTACTTTATGTAAAGACCACTGGATTTTCTTCCAAATCTCAGTAGCCTAAATAAATTCAGTATCCTTTTAGTAGCCTAAATAAATTTGGTGTCATTTAAAAGCACTTAGCTACTAAGTTTCTAACATAAGACAAGACTTCATTTATTTCTATTGCAAGGAGACAGTTCAAACTCCACTTTACAGTGAAAGTGGGTGTATCCGTCTCATAGTCCATGTTTAGGCACATAAAAAATCTTGGATTGAAATACTGCTGAAGAGTAACAGAGTAGTACAGTTTAGCACTGTGGTCTGTGCTCAAGAAAGCCGAAGATTTACACTGGACTGACTGACTTGTTAGCCTTCATTTTTTCACATCACTCACCTATAATATTTTCAAAAAACAATCTTACAATAAAGATGAGCCACATCCCATTTTGGAAGTGTATCAGCACCCAGTGCTGTGTTAAGAATGGACCTTCCTCCACTTCCTTCAGAACTGAAACCTACTACTCAAACTTTAGGCTTTTTGAGACATTACTAAATTGCAAGTTTGAATTGTAATTCTGCTCACAGAGTCTTCATAACACCACACTTTAACTTACTTTCATAAATAAAGCTTCTATTATGTATCTTAATGTTGTAATTCTACAAATACTAGATACTTTAAAAGGACATCCAACAGCCTAATCCAGCATTCCATGGTGAGAGGCATCCTTCCTTTACCAACTAAGGCAAGGCAAAAGTAACTTTTGTTGGTCAAGAGTAAGTTAGTTATTATCTTCATTAAGTCAAGCACAGAAAGTGCAACATGATGCACCATGAACAATAAGACACGTGGTCTCTGCTTCCTCAGCAGATTTTCAAGTGCAGCTAAGCAACATAGAAGTCCAATTCCATGAAAACTAAATTATTTAAGCCATCCACATTCCACCTCTTTAAGAAAAAATAAAGCCATGAGTTTTCTGATCTGTTTTTTTCTGGCTTTCAAAAGCAATAGATAAGATACAACGTGAAATTATCCACTGACCCAACAGCCCTCTGCTGCTGTAGATTTCATTGTTACCCAGCCACGCAGGGGAAAAGCAGCTCTATTGCCCTAACCTGGAGGGCTGGCATGAGCTCAGCACTCAGCTTGGCAGCATCACAGCACTCCCAAACCCCAGGCGTTCTCACCTAGATCATTTGAATTGCACCAAATGCTGGTTTTGCCTCGTATACCCAGAAGCATCAATAGCGCTTAGAGCTGGTTGATGAGGTTGCAACATCTTGCAACTTCTATACTCTGGTATGTCTTTATTATACATTCCTCCTACATAGTAGTCTCATCCTTCCAATTCCAGTGGCACATGCTATTGGCATTCTCTCAAATTCTCGGAAGGAGGAAGGAAGGAGGAAGGAAGGAGGAAGGAAGGAGGAAAGATGAAGGAAGCAAAGGAGGAAGGAAGGAGGAAGGAAGGAGGAAGGAAGGAGGAAGGAAGGAGGAAGGAAGGAGGAAGGAAGGAGGAAGGAAGGAGGAAGGAAGGAGGAAGGAAGGAGGAAGGAAGGAGGAGGCAAAAATGTAAATTGAAAGCAGCTCACAATAAGTTATTAGAAAGAAGGAATACTGAAATGATGGAATTTCCTTCACATTTACTTAAACAAAAAGCCCCATTAAGAAGTGCTTGAAGCTGTGACAAATTCCACTCTCAGGCACAGAATTCAGGTTTGGCTGGCTGCACTGTACACAGGCTGTTGGCTTTGACTCATGCAATCACTTATTTCTCTTTGAGAAAATAGAAACTAAAATTGCTAAGCGAGGTAATTTCCAACTGCGATGATTAAAGACGTGTTCTAGGGTATAACAATGCAAATAGAGACTCGAAGTATGCTAACAACACATGTTACAGCCTCAGGTGACTGAGGCTGCACTCATTTCTCAGTGGAGAAATACACAATGGAAATTGGGAAAGATTTTATAAACAAAACAATTACCTACAGTACATTCCTTGTTTTCTTATGATAATAATATGTTGAGTCCCCAAAGTGCTGGACTGACAACTGAAGTCATTATGAAAATGAGAAAGAAATAAAAGTTGACTATTGACAGGCCTGTCAAGGGCATGAAGTAGGAAAAGCGAGATGAAAATCTTGTATGGTATACTTAGTACTTATGTAGTGAGGTACCAACAAAAACAGGATGAAGGCTACTGAGTTAGAGGACATTAGAAGTGGGAGGACTGGCAATATGGAGGCTGTCTGCATCATCATTTTGTCTAGTGGATACTGTCTCAGGGTAAATTGTCTCCATGTACAAACTGTTCACTTTTTAATCAGTTACATTCCAAAAAGTCTATACGTACTGTTCATCAGTCTTAAAATAACGTTGATATTCAAAATACAGCGAAATAAAGAAAGTGCCTTATGAGAAACAACAGTCAATTATCTCAGGAACTGATCCTTTGTTCCTTGTTCCTGGTCCATGACCTAATCTGCATTTTTTGCGACAATTTAAGATCACTTGCCTTCCCCTACCTGTCATGGACGGGCCTTACACTTGACAACTTCCTACCTTCTTGAAATAGCCGACTACATACACACATGCAAAAAATTATGCCTTCCAGTTCTCTTTTTGGGGCTTGCATGCTCCCTCCTCTCCCCAGTTCAAATTATTTCAGTCTTTCCTATTATGCCCCATTTTCTAGACCTCAAATTATTTGATTACTCTTCTCCCAGCCTCTGTCCAGCTGAGCTGATTTTCTTCGTGCATTTGCCCTAACCAGATGCAACACTTCAACTGAGGACTTACCCATAGATAAAAAAAGATTGTTCTGTATGTTTTACAAGCCCATACTCATATTTTTATCCCTGCTGATATAATGTTTGCCCCTTTTACAACGTCATGAATTCTGGAGAATTGTCACCTAATTACTTGTTCCCTACCCTGTATTTGTGTATTTCATGATTTCTGTTAAGTGTAGAACTTCACTCTGTCCATATTTATCTCCTAAGATTTTCTCAAAATAATTTTGTGCTCTTAAACTTGTGCCCTCTGTATATACATTCCCTCCAAGTTTTGGGGGCATTTTTAGTGAATCAATTTTGTAAGCACACTCTCTATTCTATCATCAAGGTCATTAACAAAAAGATTGAAGTGAAGCAGAATGAGTACAGACCCAACAGACCATGGTGGATCCACATTCAATACAACCATTTCATTTTGACAGACAATCATTAATAACCACCCACTAGGCACAGTCATCCAATGAGTCTTGCTCCTTCCTACTCTACAAATAGTCTCTTTCAGGCCATGTTTCTTCACTTGTTTGTAAGATTATCGCTTGAAACAGTGCCAAAGAACTCACTAACATGAAAATATTAACATTCACGCTTTTCTTGTCAATTCACAGGCCTTATTGTCATGTTACAGAAGAAAATTAAACTGCCATAAGTATTTACTCTTCCTAAATTAGTGGTGGTTGTGACTCATGTTCTTGTTGTCTCCCAGAGGGTTATACTTTGTGCAAGAATTTGTTCAAAATGTGGAAGATGAGAGGAATAGTCTATAATTTCCTGGCTCCTTTCCCTCCACCTCTCCTTTTCATTTTCAGGACTTCCAGCATCTCAGATAGCACCTAGTGGTACTGAGATAGCTTGGTCACTTTTTTTTTCCTTTAACATGTCAAAGGATGAATTTCATCAGATCCAGCCTAATAAATAACCTACCCAAGTACTAAGAAGCATGCAAAAGGCTTGCTTCAGATTTGCCACCCATCTTACACATCCTCTGTGCTTTCTATTTCCTTCTTGTGCTAACTGCTGCTCACTTATACTCCTCTTCTGCTAATGTTTTGAGGATATTTTCATAGTACTTACTTCAAGTACATCTTACAAAATTGTGCTGCCTATCATAAACCCCACATTACAGAGCCATGGATATATTGGCAGCTAGAAGCACACTGCGGTAAGGGCAGCTCAGCGGGCAGCAGTGCTCCAGTGCTGCCTGCAGGTTGTACAGCCCTCCCAGAAAGGTCACGACAAGGCTCCAGGAGAAGGAAGGGGTACTTCTAAATGGGGTGGCCATTTCTAGTTCAACAGCAATACAGAGGAGATCTGCAATAAGACAGCAACACTAGCAGATTGTTTGCAGCATATTAGCATCACTTCTGTGTCAATTATGAAACCTGTTTCTGTACACCCAGCTAGGCAGATAGAGCTGGGTTGAATGGGGGGGGGGGGTCACATACTTTGTTCACATACTCATGCACATACACTGAATAAGAGATTGCAGATAAAAAACAGGATTAAGCCTGACACAGATGATCCTGAGTATACTCTGCCTCTCACAGGGTATTTGCTCTGATAGCACAGAGCACAAAGCCAGCAACCTTTCTGTACATTCCTACATTGTTGCACCATTACATTTAGAAATGTTAGTTACTTGCTGTCATTGCCCAAAATTAAACTACATAATAATAGACTCTTATTATAGTACATGCGTATGCAGCAGTTCAAGATGTAAATATTTGATTTCATTATTTTAAAATAGCAACAAAGAACAGGAAGAAAAAAAGTTTAAAGCCATCAGCAGCTGTAGTGCAGCTCTGCTGATTTTTGCCAGATAACTAATACCTAAGTTTTCTTAAGTGTATTGTAGGGTATTCACCATGCACCCAAATTGTTTATTTCCCTTTCACAAGAATCATACAATGATTACATAAAACGGAAAACTGTTCATTATCTTCTGCGTACACTAAGCATACTCATAGCCTTCTAGTCCTTCCCTTTATTGAAAAATTTCATCTTGCAATAAATACCAGAGACCAAAAGAAGTACGATACTGTAATACAATTGTAAATTAATAAAAATGGATAGTTAGGATTTAAAAGTATCTTTAAAATTAATGAGTTCCCCTAAGATTACCCAAAATTCATCTGACACATTGTATAATTTTATGACAATACTTTATAAATAGCAGAGCAAAATCTAACAAGTTTAACATTAGAAGAAAAAGAATGAAAATACTACTTGTGTAGGTTAAGATGGTAAATTAATACTTAGCTTTTGGAGAGTATCTGACTTTATCTAGTTAATAGTACAAATACTAATGTTTTTGAAGAAAAACAAAAGTACCATTCCAGACATACCCTACTTTGTCCACCACAGGAGGAGGCTAAAACACTGATTTATCATGACTTAACAAGATACTGACCATCAGCTGAATTACATTAACTGCCTAATACACTTCTAGTCCAATTACCCTGAGAAGCAAAACATGTTAGTATAAACCACTAGCGAGTTAACTATATATACTCAAGGGAAATCTCAGACAATATACTAACAAACGAAAATTTACATTGCAACTGACTGCTCAGTCATTAATTTACAGCTTACCACATTTTTCCTGATGAGGCAAAGTAATTTACAAGGACAAATATTCAGGCTTCAACTGGTGGGATTTTGGGGGTTGGTTGGTTGGTTGCTTTTGCTATAGGCACACTTTAAAGAAGATTAATGTTTTGGAAACTAGTAAGAATGTTACAAATGTTACTGTTCTTTTTTTTATCCTCTTAGCAATATTGAACACTAATACTAATCACTATTAGATAGCATTTTACTGGCCAATTTGAAGTGGGCTGGCATTCAGTATATTTTGAAAGAGACATTAAACAACAACTGTGTTTCTTTTACATGAAGTAGATTAATTACTACAGCTCCCATAACATAATCATTTCAACTCAGAGCTCAAAAACTTAATGTGTTTAGGAAAATTAACATGGTAAGAGGCATACCTTGCAGACGTGATTTGCACTGCTGCTTCATATGTCACAGCTATTTCCATCGATACAAAAAATGACATTGATGCAGGCTCCTAATATTACCTTTAAACTTGGAAAGAAGTAAGAGCTCTCACATATCTAGATCACTATCTGCTGCATGATTAGCTTCTATGCTCTATTTGCAACCACACTGGAATTCAATCCAAATACATATTTAGTTTAACAATTCTCTAACAGAATTTGAATGGTTAGTACAGTCTGTATTCACAATGCTTGTTTATGCTTAGTTTTAGCTGCAAGCTCAGTTGCATCCTGTCTATATGGTCAGGACCCATAACAAGTAATAACTACTGCTGATTAATCTATGTCCAGAGAAAGACTGAACTATGCAGATGAGCTTCTGAATTAAATTTAATTTCTCTCTCGTCTACAGATATGCACACAAGTTACATTAGCAAAATCATCTGCTAACTCTAAGAATTCATTGTAATGTAGTTTCATTATGCTACTTTGCATATCCTCCAAGAACTTCCTCCCCCACCTCCCCAAGATGACAATAACAGATTTTAGAACTATTTCTGTAAGAAGACAGTGCAAGATCTGGTTCCTCTTCTCACTGAGCTGGGGATGCGACAGCACTGGAACAGCCAGAACACCCAAATCCTATGCTAACATCCTCCAACAAGCCAAGCCTCTGTCCCCATCCGTTCTGGCTACTTATGACACAATGCCAAAGTAAATTTGTTAAAATCTCTGGACTGAAAGACTCAAAACAGAATTCTGGTTAAAAAAAAACCAAAAGGTTAAAAACATGCTGAGAACTGAGTTCAATTTCAGTTTAATCTGAAATTTCAAACAGTAAAAGGAATATTGACTGCTCACATAGCAAAGACAAGAAATAAATCCTCAGCCCCTTGCTTGCCAGAGGAAGCCTTGTTTCTGGACATCCATCACAACAAGCAAGGGAGTGGTGCCATATAAAGCAGCTGACCTTGATTCCAATATATTTAAGCCTGGGTAACAGCTACATACAATTTGACAGGGAAGGCTGGAATGGAGGCTGATATAACAAATACCCACTGGAAACTAATGCTGTAGTAGCCCAGTTCTCATTCCTCTAAAATTTTAAGTGCTGTCATCTTTTCCATAGTATCAACCCACCAACAGTTACTATTTGAATGGATAAGCTAAACCTAAAGACATTATTGAAGCAAAAAAGTTCTGCAAATTTCTTTCTTAAGTATTTACCAATAAACTGAGCCCACCAGTCTGCTCTTCTTTGTATTTACTTCCCCTTTGATGGGTCAACAGCTTTGCAACTTAAAACTTGGCTACTTTGAAACTGCAAAGTTTAAACTGATTACATTTTAAAAAATTAGACCATGTCCATAGCTCCGTTTAAAAATGTGCTTATATTTTACTGAGTACACACAGCTTTTGCCAACATTATTACTTCTGCAGACACAGATGTTTGTTATTCCTGCTTAACTGGGCACAGCAAGAATTAATCCAGAGCCAGGGCAAAGACAGAAGCAGCTAGACAACATACTGTCTTACTAAAAACACCTTCCAGAAGCAACCTACAGAAGCAACCACAGAAGCTGTGCAATTGCATAGAACACAATGGGATCTTTAAATACAAATAAACTCCCAGCAAGGGCTAACCTCCCCCACAAAGAAAAAAGCTGCACTCAAGCACTTTGGATAAAAGTGCCAAAAAATTTGTGTGTTATCAAGGACTGTAGACCACATATCAAGGTCCTGTACACAGACTTCACTGAGATCTTCCTGGGGCACGTAAAATTAACAGGTATTATATGCATAAACCCATTGTGCTTCTAAAGCCTGACTCTTATATATAATTCCTGCCACCACATCCCTGAAATATTAAGGTAGCACTGCAAAAGATACAGCAAAAGAAGACAACAAGAGTAGATAGTTAGGAAGGGAATAAGGGGACTGCAGTAGAGGTCTTTATATCACAAGTGATTATGCATTATTTTGCAATACCATAATCTGGAAAGCAAAGAAATTTTGAGGTAAGAGGTTTAAAAACAAATATAGAGATACAAATTTACTATACATGACATAAATTGTGGAATTCCCTACCACAGAATGTTGTCTATGTCAAAATACAATTTGGGTCAAAAACTTATTAACGGAGGACAGGTCGATCAGAGGCAATTACAGATTATTATCTAGATCCAGTTCAGGATACCCCTAAACTACTGACAGTCAGAAAGATAAAAGGGAAGACACATCTTAGATGTGCCTTGTTTTTTCATAATCTTTCTCTATGCATTTTCTTTAGGCCACAGTTGACACTGCTTCACCAATAGAAACTATGTAGCCCTAGCCAAAAACCCTTCCTAAAAAAAACAAAGCCAAAACAAATTAAAAAAAAACCAAAAAAAACCCCCCAAAAACCAAACCCCACACCAAACAAAAAGACCACATAACAAAAAAACAACACCGAACAAATAAAAAGCCATAAAAATGAAGACAACTAATTACCAATCGATTGTTGGGGACAAAGAATAAGAAAAAGTCAACTCGAAGAACAAATTTTAAATGAGTCAGCCAGAGAGGGGCACCAAGCTAAGTTCCTTCCTTTATTAACCATTTTCCCTGTTGTCAACTACCTGTCTACCAACACAGAAAAGACCATAAAAGGAGGTATGATATTAAGTCCAAATACATGAACCCTGGTAGCAACAGGTATAAGCCTAAACTAAAAGAATGACCACCTAAACCCTGCCATAAAATTGAGGGCAAGGAGGAGGAGAGAACCCCATAAAGCTGAAAAACCAAGTGATTCTGGGGAGCAATCAATGAAAATAATGGGGCGGCAGAAGTTAAAAGATTCAGAAATGTAAAATGTGTGAGCTGGAGGAGAATGCCAAACAGAGCACCCCCTCACCAATTACCACCAGAATAAGAAACTGGGCTAAGCAGATTCTCAGTCTAACTCAGTATGGTAGCTCTCATGTTTTTCACTGAGAAAGCCAGGAAGACCGAATGTGATAAGCCAACTCAGTACTAAGGCTCACAAATGTTTGAAACCAAAACACAAACTCAAGCTCTTCTATATTTTCCTCTGTAATTTTCTTCTCCTAACTGCAAAGGATCTGAAAGAGCTAAGTAAGCGAGCGGTGTCATTGTATAAAAGAGGTAGATCTTGCATAAAGTGTAAACGTGCAAGGTACATCAATTTATTTCCCAATTACTTACATAATAGATACTGTTGCTTTATATTAGTACATGTTGCAAATTTACACCATTTCAAAAATGCATGCTGATACTTTGCCTAGCAATTCTACCTGATTTTTTGTTCTACTAGGCAGAGTTATATTTCTGATCAAAACATGAATAAACATGCAGTCAAGTGACATATAAAACCTATGTCATTCATAAAACAAAGCTTTCAATGCTGGCATCCTGGCTGCATCCAGAAATCTGACGGTCCCAGCAAACATACTTTCCTGTTACTTCATTCAATGGGAATAAAAGATTCACAAGGCTGAAATTTAAACAGCATAAGAAAACAGGACTGATTTCAGCTCTAAAAATGTCTGTATTTCCAATCCTAGGTTACTGCCTAAAGCAGCAACAGCCACCAAAGTCACAGAAATTCTCTCCTGGGAGAAACTCTGTCTGCAAGAGAGAGGTTACTCCAGTTGTGGAATCAGGAGAGCAGACATCATTAAAAAGAAGACAAATGCTGCTCTACATTATCCTAGTCTAAATTCCAAATAATTTCTGCAGTACCAGTATACATTGATAAAATCCTAGTGCAACATAGGAAAAATTTCCCTAATGACTAAAGAATCTCCAGAGCAATTTTGCCCTGAAACTACACAAAGATGCCGATATTTCCTCCAGGAAGACAGGTTTCTTCATAAAAATGTCAAATGGATTTTCAGCAGTGATATACTTTTCTTATTCCAACTTCTAATTTTCAAAACCATGATTTCAAAGATCTCAATCTGCCAACAGGGCAAGACGATAAACAAGTTGTGACATTAAGTCCAAGTAAGCTTAGAGGCAGGCATTGGATTTGGCATTGCGTTTCCCAAGGAACATGCAGATCACAGGCAAACACATACACATGCTTCCCCCTCTGCCCTCAGATTCAGAAATCAAGACGTTTAAGCAAATGCTATTGAGGCAGAAGAATATTGTTTTCCCTCTCTAAAGTCATTTATATAATTATCACCTGCAAATAGTGCTGAACACTTGACAGAACTATTAAGTAATTAGACTTTGCAGTGTGTCATTTATTTTGTAAAGCCCAGACAGAAGAAAAAAAAATTGATGCATACACCTGTTTGACCATTAGCTTTTCCAGAAAGTTCTTACTAATATAGAAAGTTACAAGTGTCCATGTTTCAAAAGCCAGAATTCAAATTATTAGCGTTGTCTAAACTGATATGTGTAGTACTCCATTAGTATTATTATGTTTTTACAAGCTCAATAATAAAATAGTCTGTGAAAGCTGACTGGAAAACCACAAAGAATGGTTTTCCAGAAATGCATGGACAGAAGATAAATGCTCTGTAGAGTAATGCAAAGTTCTATGTATCAGCTACTGTTGCAAACATGCTTTTTGTTCAAGGCGTACATTGTGCTACTGTTTCTTTTCCTTCTGAGGAGGTAAACTGCTTGCGAGATGAAGGATTAAGGACAGCACTATTAAAGACGAAACTAGTAACCGAGAGCCTTCATGCTGCCCTGAGCTAGGGCACCTATGGATGATAAGGTAAAATCCTGGCTTTCATTAAAAGGGACTGAGGGTTTATCACCCTCCTGAAGATCAAGAGTTTTTCCACAGCCTCTTCAGAGCGGCCCAGAGCTGGCCTTCACCAGTCCTTGACAGACTCAAAATCATCATCACTGCTTCTCACTAATGTGATAATATTATCAGTCAACGGAAATTCCTTTGGTAAGCAGCTAAGGCAACTTCTCCCCACTCCGACAAAGAAAAAAATAAACAAATTAAAAAACCCAAAATAACCAAACAAGTTAATACTCATAAAAAAGGAGGGAATGGAAGACCCTTCATTTCACTTTATGCCACTTTCCTCTGTATTCAGTAGTTGTTGGGTTTTTTGGTTTTTTTAAAAACAAAGAATGTTGGTAGAATTAAAACTGCATGACTACACCCCTAAATAATGGGAACGGGCAGAGGAAGGAAAATTCAAACATTAATTTACATGCTAAAATTCTATTTATTGCCTACAGTCATCGGGGGGGAGGACAGATATAAGATCATTGTGGGGGAAAGTGAGGGGCAAGCTATTTCTTGAACTGCTTTTCATTTGTTACCAACTGTGTGCAGTCCAAAACAAGCAGCTGGATCTCACTTCGGCATTCACACTAGAAAGCATCGCCAGCACCTACCTCATATCAAAGTAATTTGGCAAACTGGAGCAGCCATGCAAAACATCACTACGCAGCACCAGCGGCTCTCCTGTGGTAGTCAGGCCCTGAACCTGGAGCTCCTCTTAAAAAATATGTAAATGAAAATCAAGTATTTGATCTTCCTCCAACACCAAAAGATAACACTGAAATGTAAAATGGGTATTTAAAACAAAACTGACCTCAGTTAAGTCTAGGACTAGTTTCATTAAGAAAATATTACTACTAAATAGAGAAATAAGATTTCTTCCTCCCCACTGTAACTTTAAGCAGGTATTAACGTCTTCATAAAACTATACTAATTATACTATACACGCATAAATTATGGTAGTTTCTATAATTTTTCCTTTCTCATGACATAACTCTGACTCCGAAGACAAAAGGATTTTTTTATACAGTAAAAATAAAACCTCTTCAGGAGAATTTTTTTGAGAATCTAAATGCATCTTTTCTTTCTTCTAAAAGACTGAAAAGTAATTGACAATGCTATTCTTTTAAAAACATTTATGCAGTTCAGTCTGCTTAACAGCTGATTGCAATTAAACAAAATTTATTTTTGGCCTCTTTCTGTCTTCGTTTGTATCAGTAACAAAAAAAAAAAAACCAAGGAAAAAAAAACCAAAAACAAGTTTAGTTGAAGAAACAAGCTCAGCAACAGGCATGTTATACAGTGCCTTCCTGCTTAAAAGCCATGCTAAACTCCTCCGGTAGGTCTGAAGTTTTGTCTCAGTTTTATTAGGAGAAAGATTTTTTAAGAGTGTGCTGGCTCCCTTGCTCTAATTCTTCATGTGTGCATTATATCTAAGTTATGCTATATCATACCAACAGCTACAATTTGTTCTGAATATTTTGTAGTATGTGTCAGAATCCTCTATTTCTTGTACAAAAATTAATGTTTGCTTAGTCAAGTTCCTCCATAATTTATTAAAATTTAGAACATGGTTAAGTCCTCTTAGGAAAATGGCTCAATCTATACTAAATCTTCACAGAAATATTCTTCAAAGCAGGAGTTAATCTGTCCATGGCCTCAGCCACTTCTCAGGACAGTTGGACAGCAACTTCTCTGCACTCCTTTTCTCCCTGAGCTGGTGCCTCTAATTCTTCAGTCTCATGTGATGCCATTCTTACTGAAGGAATTTACTGAGCACTCCAAATGATCAGCTCATGCAGTTAAGAGCAAAGAATGCTGAAGAGGAGGGGTGTGATCAACAAATAAATCAGAATCACAGAATAACTGAGGCTAGAAAGAACCCCAGAGGAGGTCTCTAGTCTAACCTCATGCTGAAAGCATGACCAAGGGGTCAGATCAGGTAACTGAAGGCTTTATCCAGTTGGGTCTTGAAATCCTCTAAGGATGGAGACTGTATAGCCTCTCATTCAAATGTGTGACTGTCCTAATGGAGAAAAAAAAGTCTTCCTTACAACCAGTTGAAACCTCTCTTGTTTTAATTTATGTCCATAAATTCGTAACATACTTCACATGCTTCCTTATGAAAGTTTCTACTGCTTATTTATGAGTGATTTTCACAAGCCAAATGAGGACATTAGTATGACTGGACAAATGAAGACATTATTATGTCCTATATAACACAGAGACCTATTGGCACTCCCATATCAGCTCAATAGGCTGGCATCACACAGAAGTAGTGAAAATTTAGTATGTAGAAAACAAGGAATTGCCATTGAAAATTCTCAGAGCTTACCTCAAGAGCAGCGCTTCTATTGTTTTATTGAAGTAAGTATCAAAATTTGAGTGTTATTAATACTCAAGGCCATTCGCAATTACAGACAAGAGGAATATCGTAATTCATGCACATCTTTGGATAATAATATGGCCCCAGCATTTAACATTCATGTCATTACTCAAATGAATTCTAGACAAGCTGGAATAAGAAAAGGAAGGGAAGCCTATGAACAGCCTGGAATATTGTTGCGCTTTCTTTATTGATACCATCAAAATAAAGGGGGAGGGGTAGAGACATGAGGAAAGAAGCACTACAGCTAGCATAACCATTTTCAGACCTGCCAGAGGCAGCTAAACTTGAAGTAAAACAATACTAAAACAAATTAGTATTTAATGTTTTCTGCTGTGAAAATCCAAACAAAAAACCATCCGAACATGTTTAAAGAGTTGTGGATTAATTAGAAATCTTATTTTAGGCTTTGGATTCCTGTTCAAACAATTTTACATATTTTTTTATTTACTATGCATACATGACATAAAATATCTCAAAGGTTAAAATCTGTTGAAAAATGACATATCAATCCTAACTCCTGTACAAACAGTACATACACTCCTTATCAGAGGAAAAAAGCGGTATAATTTTGTAACTGATACTTGAAGTAATATTTTTCACAGCAGAATCAAGCAATTCAGTCGGGCATGAGACTGCATTTTCCACCTTTTCTCTCCCAGAACCTCACATACTCCTTTGCAGAATAATCCTGAAAAATACAATCCTGCTAGTACTGCTGCTTCTGCCTAGAAACGTTCCCAGAGCTACACAGTCAGAAAAAGGAACTTCAACTTGAAAATGTCACTCTTTATCCTTAATCCTGAGAAGCTCTCTGTTCTGGTAAATACGACAAGACTCTACCGTTTTCTGTCTGTGAACACTGCTGGTTCCTACCAGAGCAAGAACCAAGTACAGTGGAATTGCCCAGGTACGTTTCCAGGCTGCAGCTGTCATAACAGACAAATAGGCAGAGGAGAATCTATCACACGCAAAAAATGAACAGAGAAAAACACAATGGAGAAGTGGTAAACAGCTTAATTTATGTGATAATTATACTGCTGAATATGATTGCTTATTATTAACAAGAGTAAATGGACTAATTGAAGAAATACATTACTATATTAACTAAACTACCTTTCTATCTCTCCCAAAAAGGAAGAACACTTCAAGAAAATACACTTGCACAACAGAAAGTATTTCTTCTCAAAAGATGGCTATTTCCATATCAAACCTACAGTCTTAAACCAAGCTATCTAAAAGGAGAAGATAATATAAATACCTTTTTGCTAACAAGAAAGTTATAGTCTCTTCTTGCTCATTCTCTCCTGAAACAATGCACTTTAAGCGAAATGTCTAAAACGATATTTTAAAAGCTTCCCTGAAAAATTTGTGGAAGTTGTGTAGCTTCGAGAATTTAAACAAATTAGGAGCACCTTAAAACAGCACTTTCAATGAAAACTGTTGTTCATCCTGCAGCACTGCCAAGCTCACACTGCAGCATTCTTTCCTAGTTCTCTTTGAGAAAAATAAATAAATCTATATTTAAAATCTATCAAGTATCCACAATCAAAGGATCCTAAAGTTTTTGTTGGCAATGCCTTTTTTAACATACTTCAAAAGTATTTACATAAACTCCCCAGATATCATCTATTACAATATAAGTACTACATAGATTTGTTGTGCATAACAATGTCCATAATAGACACGACAGCGAATGCTGCATGCCTGAGGTACAGTATAATGGAAAAGTTTTAGAGAACAGGCAGAGTATATAATCAACACTTTTTTTTTTTTTTTTTAAATTTTCCGTCCCTGTCCCCCACCATGACCTATTTTCTTGAATAACATGCAGATCTAGTAGGGTCATTAACCTGTTTCCATGTCCCAGTACAGCTCATGTACCAATGTGCTGAGATGCATTAGCTGTTGTTTATTGATCCATTTACAAGTTCATTCTACTGGGAATACCAGCTGGAAGATCAGAAAGTCTTTTGCTATCCTCTGCATTGTGACACACTTTACTGATTGACTATTTCCCAGAAAACATTTATTTTAACATTTTGTGGAAATACAGAAGAGTCCTCCTCTTCAAACAGGCTCCCACGTCTGAATCACTCATACATATTTTTAGTCCATTCATTATTTTCAAAATGTAATAAATCACATATCTTTTTTTTTTAAATAAAAACATAAGAACTACATGCTCCAAACATTATCTACTACAAATACTGATTTACATTTTACCAAGTGTTAGAAATGAACAAGCTAGCTGGTCTTTACTCAAGAGTGTAAAATGCCAAAACAAGTTTTATGCAGATGGGGGGGGAGGGGGGGAAGCTAGTTTCCCTTCGATTCCCTACGGGTTTCTTATATGTGAACTGTTCCCCCCCCCAGTATACAGTGTGTACTTCTGTATAAATTTTGGCGAGCCAAACTGAACCATAAAAAAAAATTCTAGACAAGACGAAAAAGAATTCTAGACAAGACACTAATATGTGATCATTATTTATTACAGTTCATCCTACCTGCTTCTGCCTTTAGCATTAATAACCTTTGAACCAGCAATTACTTACTGTTTATTTGCAATGTATATACTTATAAAAACCTACCCTTGTGCCAAGAAGTGTTTATACCATTTTGTAAGCTTGACTACATTTTAAAAATCGATGTCTACAATAAACCCACATTCACTGTTCCAATTTAAACAGGATGGGAAAGCAGCTGAGCTTTAACTGTCTGAATTTTCAGAGCTGTAAAAGACGACAGGGAAAGTAATTCCAAAAGCCAGGCTTCTAGCCTTCAAACTCAAGGACTGCAAGCTTGACCAAATCCATGCATCAAATCAATTATGGCAGAATGTAACAAGCCAGGGCCTATTGCAAAATAATTAAGCAAAATATCACCAGGGTTTTGTCCTGCCACACTTTTACAGCCAACCACAGTTCAGTGAAGTCTTATCTGCAACATAAAATGGCATTGTTTCAGGCTTGGAGAGATGTTCAAAATAAGGAAGCATTCACAATTTATATCTATGAGTTTTAAAAACCTGATTTCTCCAATTCTCAAAAAAACCCCAAGGATTCAGACACTTTGCTTTTAATGACAGAACCCCTGGGAAATGAGTGCAGTACAGTCAAAGGAGTGGGAAAAAATGACAAAACAAATACGGTTCACATCTAGTCTACCAGAAATGCTATGAAAAAAGGAAGATACTGCTCTAAATGGGATGCTCTAACTGAAAAAGGGGGAGAAAACAAATGGGACCAAGGACACATCAGAGAGCATGATCATAAGCCTCATTTCATTAGTAACTAGGCAGCAAATTATTTTTATTGCCCGCAGAAGCATCTGACCAAAATCAGTTTTCTTCCTACACCTTTTGAATCAGTTAGCCAATTTCCAACATTTTGAAATTTAAAAAAAATAGAGATCTCAAAAATAATTATGTTCCTACATGAAAATTGATGGTCAGGTAGACGAAAAAGACCCAATTTGCACTTTCAGTGAGGGGGAAATAGGAAAATTCACCTCTTATACATTTGATTTGGCAGCAGGTCAATCAGTATAGACTATCCATAGCACTGTCCCTTGTTATGGAGAGAATGGGATTAAGGATTGGAGGAGAAGGGATAAGGAGATAATAAGACAATCCAAATACATACAAATGTAAATTTTATTATTTCTGCAGCTCACAGAAACTATGACCTGCAGACAGTAACTTGTTTTAATAGCCTTATAAACTGAGAATAACTTGGACAAGTATTTACATTTGTTGACCTCATCCTGTTAAGTAGGTTGCCTAGAAACATCTTACCTCAGAATGAACGGGAAAATGGATTATGCGCTCCTATTTCAAATATTTTGTTGAATCTATTTTATTAAATCCATGGAAGTAATTTTCCATTATGCTTTTTACAGCACTGAGCACAACGAAGATACTCAACGAAGAACAAACTAAGTAGACATGTAATAACGGTAATATACTCTGAAAAGGCTTCCATAGATACATACAAACCTGGATACAACATGCAGAAGTGTTGGTGGGGTGACTCAGCTCCTAAGGATATTTCATTTAAGTTCATTTTCTTAGCAGCAGCCTGAGGTTATTAATAACTCCCAGTATGCTACTTAGAGCTGTGGATTCATTTTCCTGTTAATAGTAGCAATAGGGTCTTCGTTAATGGTTTTAAGGTAATGCTGGGTTTTGCCATATGGTTGGATTTGTATGACTGTTTCTCATGAAAAGCCAGACAGTGTAAGGAATTGTTGCTATATTTAACTTCAGTGTCCTCACACACACAGCAGACAATTGGAATGGACACTGTTCTAGTATTTACAAGTGCAAACGATGCTCAATATTTACTGCATGTTCTGTTTAAGAGGACTACAGGGACTTTAAACGAGAGAACATATGGATAGATCAGAGGATTGGTAATGCAATACTGAGCATTTCACCTCCAGGTCATTGGTTCAAATCTGAACTGGTCGGTAATCAAGGCAAGCTATTATCATCTGACAGCTCTGGTCTTTGCAAATTGTTTTGTCAGGCTCAGTCCAGTTCCCATCAAACTCAAAATTCACCATTAAAATTTGCACTCCTGAAAACAACTTCACCCCAGCAAAGTAACAAAAAATTGAAAAGAAACAGAAGTAATCTCTTCCTCCTCGGGCACCATCTCCAGACCAGGACCTAGGGAGAGTGCCAGGGAGGGTGAAAATTACACCACCAGTAACACAGCACATCATTCTGTGGATAAAGATTACATCTGCCTCTCAGATACCCAATTATAATTACCTCTGTACCAGTACAAAGCTTTCAGGTTTTTTATCACTGAAGAAAGAAGATGAGAAAGGAGAGACACCAATATGCAGGTTTAAAAACTGAAATTTCACAGTGCTGCTTAAAGATTTCTTTGGATATCTTATTCAAAGATGCATTTCATAAGACTGAAAGTTTTGAAGAAAATGGTCACAGTGTTCTATAAAAGGAATATCAAATTTAATATCCATTTTGTTACGATGTATTTGTAGCCAAAATATTTAAACAACACTTGTAGCAGCAACACATAAGAATTGTATTTCCTGCAGGTGGGTTTAATTCAGAAAAGGATTTATTTACAAGTTATGTTTTTACAGTGTTTCTTCACAGCTATGTTAGACAGAAATGTACGGATTAGTCCATAACAGCACATAACTTTCTGCGTGCTTTCATAATTCGAACAAAAATGGTTTTAAGCCTCAAAACCATAAGTCTAGCCTCTTTCTTTGCCTCTTAATAGTTTGGCAATAATCACAGCAAGCGCTTTGCAGGTACCACAGTTCTCCATTTTAGCAAATGATAATTGCTATGGAAGTGAATAGAGACAGCAAGTTTTAAAATAGTAGCTTTAAGATCACCTTTACTTCATACATTTAGGGCACTAGACAACAAAATCTACTGGAAGTTTTATACTCTATGAACAGAAAACATTACTTCTAACGTTTAAGACTACAACAGAATGCATACAGCTTACAAATCTTGGAAAGCGTGGAAAAAATAACTTAAGAGCCTCCTGCCTTCCTTGCCGGTTCCTTGGTTTTCACTAAGGTGTTGATGACGTACTGAAGTTTTTCCTTCCTTTTCCAACAACTCCAGAAATAGAACACTTACTGTAACTTTAGGAAAGCCATGACAGATTAACTTCCCAACTGAATGATTGCACTAAGTTCAGCAAGCTGAATGATTGAGCTGGCATATAGTCTACTGCTATAAAATCAGAGTAGCATAGCCAAGTGATACCCTAATTTGGCCAAACACTAGTCCTGTGTCCCATTGACAACGGTTGGTGAGATCCACCCAAACCTTTTAACTTTCTCAGGTCATAGAACCGGAAACCCCATGCCTCAAGTGACATAATGGAGAGAAAAGAACGAATAAACTGCATGCTAAACTTGCATGTCAAGAGACAGGATAAGAGACCTATATATTGTGTCACGTGCCTTAGAAATTGTTCAGGCTGCAGCTAGGGGAGAGTTCCTCCTAGCAGTCTTACACACAGGGTGCAAGCCTAGGAAATGGGGCTGCCTACAGATGAAGACAAAATCTTAAAGACTAAAGACTGCCTATTACTTAACTTGCACTTAACAGGAACAATAGAGAGATCCGTGCAAGAAGATCAAAATTCCTTGACAGTCAGTAACAAGATTTCTTGCTGCTCCTCTCTGCCATCAAACACTGCATATCTCTGCTAGAGAATGACCTTCAGTGACAGAAATACACAATAACTTTGGAATGGTGACTGCAGCCACTTGATAGAAAAGAAAGAAGTTAAAAGGCAAAGTTTAGACAAAGGCAAGAAGTGGAGTATTTCAGAGAACAAATTAAAATAAACTGTTTGAATAAATGTGGGTGGAACGTATGTTAGGAAACTGAAAGATGTGTAAGGGATTTAAATTTCAGGTTGCATGAGAAAAATGAAGAGACTAATAAGTTCTACAGGTGCCAATAGGCATGTTTATTATAAGACTTATACTTTTATTGGTTCTGAACAGTAAGATAAGCAGATTTTAAAAAATAATTTTTTTTTTTTAATTTCATCCTACCTCAGTTTCCTTTTTGTATCACCTGCTGCATTTTGCATAGTTGCACCAAAAGTTATTCGGGACAGCCGCAACCGTTCTTTATATAGATACATTTATAGAGCGCTCAAACACAATGGCGGCTAAATTCTGATTAGTGTGGACAGAACCTACTATAACTACAATAATGCGATACCTAGGAGCTCTGCCACTATTCTTTCATCTCTAGGTGACAAGGTTTTTGAAGCTCCACAGAGTGGGAAATAAACACACTTTCTCTTCTATGTACTCTCCATGAAAATTCGCATAAGAAGGCTTAATGCCTAATAACATCACCAGGACTGGATAAAGAAGGATTTACATTCCCATTATCCTTTTTAATGAACTCATGACTACAGTCTCAAAATAGACTGCTAACCCAGAACAGAGAGAAGTGACATAATTTTTACCTGCAATGACTGAAAGAAATGAACCGAAATGCTTTTACAGCTGTCACTAGCATAAAGAAAGCAAAATTTCTAAATTCTCTGGGATAACTGTAAGTTTGTCTGTACTGGACAAATCAAGCACACCCTTCCCCTTCACCCCACCCCAAGAACACTGTGGCAAAAGGCTTCCTGGCTGGCATCACCCAGCTGAGAAAAAAAAAAAAAAAAAAAAGAAAAGGCTCCTATTTAATTCAGTCTGAATTATATACAGCATGCTTGATTAGATATACTCTTGATTAGGCACTGGAATAGAATTTAAAGAGTATCCTGTCTAGTGAAATCATCATTATTTCTATCACTTCCTGAATGAGAACAGATTTCAACAGACTCATTCAAATTTTTTTTAGCCCATAATACATTTTTGGTAATTATTTTTAAAAGCTGTCATGTTAAAGTTATGTATTACCTCACTAGTTTAGTTCTCAACACAGCAGTACTTTCTTTCCCTCTGAAAACAAACACAAGACTATCTATTGTTGCAATTGCTATTGTCACCGTTTTCCAAAGCTGCTATTCAATGTCAAGTATATTGCAGCACAAAACCTTTCAGTCCTAGATTTTCAAGTCTGAAGAGTAGCACAAGCGTAGAGAGGTTTGTTTTCAGTACATACTTCTTTCTTTAAAACTCCATGAGAAATTACACAACTATTTTTCCTACCACTTCACATGCATATTTTTTCCATGATTATAACACTCAGAATTTGTTCTGAAATCTGAAAAGCCCTTTGAATTCTTTTCACACGCATGATCAGCCACTACAATACTCACAACAACTTCACTCAGCTGAAAGACCAGAAAGCCATTGTGCCTGCAACTTCTTGAAAGCAGAAGGTGTATATTGTTATGGTTTCTATTTAGGGCTGTAATCCTCACAAATCCTCACTCATAATCCTCCTACTGAACGAAGGGTTTCAAGTGAAATCAGATCCTGGAAAAGCAAACAGCTTCTGCTTTTTTTTTAAAGAAAAAAAAAAAAGCACATGCTTTTGCTTACCTTGGACCATCATAGTAAACATAATACTATAACTGAGCAGCTTCTTCTAACCAACAGCTTCTATGCAAGTTTAACTTTTAATGGCAGTTGATCATGTCTGAGTTATTAACCAACATAATACAATGTCAGTGATATAAATTTAAAAAGATCCCTGCTGATAAAAGACCTTTTTAGCCTCCAGTATCCTCTTTTTCTCGTACCTGCTACCCCTTCCCTCTTCTAAAGCTGACCAGCTGCAGGCATGCAGAGGGGACCCTTCACTTACAGTTACGCCGGAGGTCAGGCCCCGGGGGCCACGGCTGAGCCTCAGCACAGAAACCCTGCTGACCGCAGCCCCCCCACGCGTGGGCTGGCTGCCCCGCCACCAGCAGAGGCCAGGCCATGCGGGCATACGGGGCTGCACTGTTTCACAGAGCTGGGAGGGGTCACTGGTGGGGCTCCAGGCACATGGAACAAGCAACCAGTTAACGGCTGGCTTGGGTTTTTTTCCTGAGGGGACGGGACAGGAGAAAAGAAACCCCAAGTG
>NW_009212858.1:0-1558 GCF_000690835.1 Fulmarus glacialis | reverse complement strand
TCCCGGGGTTTCCTGGGGCTGAGGGCAGCCCTTGGCCCGGCTCAGTGATACTGGTGACTTCTCCTGGTCCCTGGGGAAGGGACCTTCCTGTCCCCGTGTCGTTGGGGACAGGCAATGGGAGAGGTGGCACGGAGGCAGAGATAGTCCTTGTCTAATTCTTTTCTTTGCTCTCCCATTGCCACTGGCTTTTCTTGGGTGACGTTTCCCCTGCAAGTCCCTGCGACTCCAAACCCGGCGCCAAGCGGAGGTGACGATGTGCACCTCCGCAGACGGGCATCAGCACGGTGGCAGGCGATGCCGTTTCACATCCAACCCCTAATTAACAGAAAGGGTCTCTAGCTGCCGGGAAAAGGGTACGACGTGGACCCTGGAGGGACGCGTGATCCTTGAAGGTGAGGCAGAAAGCGGTGGCCCAGGCCGCGCACGTCTTGCAGAACAAGATGGGCTCTGCCCGCTCTCCTTGCTGGTGAATAAAGGCAATTCTCAGCCAGTACAAACAGGCTGACGTGTGTACCCCGTCGTGTTTCATACAATATTACCCGGTCGTTAGAATAATATTGCCGCTGGTTCTTCATTAGGTGCTCCTCTACCTTCCCCCGTGGCCGCAGGCTGCGTCCCCAGGCGTGGGTGACTTTGACCCCGCTCGCTAACGGCTTCGAGGCTGCGGGACAGAGGTGCCGGTACCGGTCTGCACCCAGCGAAGCCGTGGTATCTCCCCCATCGGAGATCCCGGTGTAAGGTACTGGCCCCAGTAAAACCAGGGAGGCTTCCAGCATGGTGCAGTGCTGCAGAGCGGCACGCGCTAAATCGTCAGTGGTTGTTAATTTTACCTTGTGAATTTTGGCTTTTTGTTTTTTGTTTTTTTTTTTTAAGTTAAGTTTTGCCCCTCTGGCCAGGATCTCTTGCAGGGTTTTCTGTGTGCCTGTGATAAAATTGCAATTTTATCTGAAAGTCGGCAAACGGAGCCACAGCACCGCCACGGCCTCCCGGTCCCGCATGGACGGGTCAGCGGCAGGATTGGACCTTCCCGCTCCCTTGGGTGATCACCTCATCCTCCAAACGCGCTGGGTACGGCCCCCACCACCTGGTGAGTGATTCCTGGTGATGGGGGGGCTGGAGGGATCACGGTGCTCCCCAGCACCGTTCAGGTTCTCCTGGCTGCTGGTGCAGGGCAGCAGAACCCGGCTTGTCGCTTGGTTTTAGGCATTAAATTCTACGATCACAGAGCCCCCGGGGAGCTCGGAGTGGAAAATATTGTGTTCCTCACCCCAGCCCACCCCTTGCTTAATGAGCGCATTAACAACAAGCCCCCGTTTATTTATATCAATTTCAAAATCTCTGAAGACGTTCCTATATATAAGCAGGGCATCAGATCCCATCCCTGTAATGGGTCATTAATGTATTTTAAGCGAGAGAGACAAGTTCGCGTTGGCAGAGAGGAGGATCAAAAATGCTTTTATAGCAAAATGACCAAGAGTGCCTTTTTGATTGCCTCTAAATTCCCAGTGAATAAATGAATAATAGAAAAATAAATGAATAATAGATAATATCAGTGGAT
>NW_009212857.1:0-2044 GCF_000690835.1 Fulmarus glacialis | reverse complement strand
ACCCGGCGCAGCCGTCGCCATCCCCCCCCTGCGCTGACAGTGGCTCTCAGCTCCGGCGCCAGGCACTGCCGGGTTTCCTTAGGCTTGGCCCAGGCCCCGGGGCAGCTCCCGGGCCAGACCGGATCATCCACCTGAGATCATCCACCTGGGATCATCCACCTCATCCTGAAGAGCAGCTTCTTCCCTGGAGCTGTGAAGGGAAACGTTCCTCCCGCTCAGCCCAAGCTGCGAACCACCAGCTCACCCACCAACCCCCCAGCCACCGCTGCACTGAGCCGAGGTCCCGCCAAAAGCCTTCGGAATCCCGAATTTAAGATGAGAAAGTAATTGTTTGGGATCTCAGCGTCCCTGGCAGCTTCCCCCCCGGGAGAGAGGCTGGTTCTGAAGCAGCGGGAACCCACCCAGCCCTCAATTCGCTTCACCTCACGCAGCAAGCGGCTAGCGCGCGCTTCCCCGCGTTCCCAGGGCGATCCAAGCAGCGCTTGAAATGCCGCAACTGAAGTTAAACAGACGGAAGTGCCATTAACCACTTCCCAACAAAGCACAAGGAATTTCATTCATGTAAGAAACCCACGTGAAGAGAAGTGTTTGCTGCGTGTGTTTACCAAAAAGGAGTGCTAAAAAAAAAAGGGAAATCTTCAGGAAAACATCAAATCACGATTAAGACTGAAGAGTTTTGCTCGCCTGTGCCCCAGCCCACACCGTCCCGATGGGAGCCCGCAGCCCTGGGAGCCGCAAGGCCAGGAGGGAGGGAGACAGCTGGGAGAAACGTCTTTATTTACACGTGGAAAAGGCTCCCCGCAGCGCTTCGTTACTTCAGAGGAATGAACCTGGAGGAGTGGGTGGCACCGATGCCAGGCCGGCCGTGCTTCACCGGCTTGTAAGTGATGGAGAATTCCCCCAGGTAGTGACCGATCATTTCGGGCTGGAAGAGGAAGGAGAGATCCACGTTGGAGGCAGCGACCCTCCCTCTGCCCCCCAAGAGCCCCCGGCCAGCACTGCGCCTCCCGGGAGAGGGGACAGGCAAATCTCGGGGGCTTTTTGGTGCACTTTCAGGTTGGCTTTAATGCCAGGTACGAGCAGGAAACGCCATTTAATCCTGCCAGCGGTATCGGGTCGCACCACCCCGCTCCCCACCGCTGCAGGTTATCCCACTCCCAGGAAACCTCACGGATCTGTTTCATCGGAAACCGGTGCCACCGGGCAGCGAGCCAGGGCCGAGCGCAGCCAGCGCAGGCAGCACACGCACGCTCACAACAGCCACATTATTTCAAAGCCACAGTGAAGCCTCGTGAGGCCTCGAAACCCTCTGTGAGCAGCCCGTCCTCAGGATGGACACTTTCAGGGGTCCCTCAGGGCCAGCTTTGCTCCGAGCAGGAGCCTCGACCTCCCCCTCGGACACGGGGCAGGAGCAGGATTACCCAAGGTGTTAACAAATCAACGCAGACGCATTCGGGACGCTCAGCGTGGATCAGGACCGAGCTCTCGGGATGCTGCCGCGACTCCTCACCTTGATCTCCACCTGGTTGAAGGTTTTGCCGTTGTAGACGCCGACCATGCTGCCCACCATCTCGGGGAGGATGATCATGTCCCGCAAGTGGGTCTTCACCACCTCTGGCTTCTCCATGGGCGGCGCCTCCTTCTTGGCCTTGCGCAGGCGCTTCAGCAGGGAGTGCTGCTTGCGGCGCAGCCCCCGGTTGAGGCGCCGGCGCTGCCGGGCGCTGTACAGCTGCATCAGCTGCTCGCTGGAAGGGATGGAGAGACCCAGCCTGGAGACCCCTCACCGGCAGCGTTCCCCACTCGGGGGCTTCAAGAAACCTCAGAACCACCCAAAAATAACCGGTTGTCGCAGTTGTTTTAACACAGCCCGAGTGTCGCAGTGGTTTTAACGCAGCCCGAGCAAAGGGTGCCAGGAGCAGCCCCCGGCCCCCCGCCCTGCTGACAGCTCTTACTAGGACATGTCGAGGAGCTGGTCCAGGTCCACCCCTCTGTAGGTGAATTTCCGGAAGGTTCGTTTCTTCTTCTGCTCCACCTCCGCCTGCAG
>NW_009212856.1:0-1188 GCF_000690835.1 Fulmarus glacialis | reverse complement strand
ACACCGCCCTGCGCTGCCAAGCCCCCGCGCCTGTGACACGCGGGTGGCCTCTAGCCACGCCGCCCTCCGAGCCAAGTGCCCCGGGGTCACCGCCGTGCTCAGATTTGCCCTCTGGAGCGTTGCCTTCCAGGAACGGTGTTCGGAGCCCAGCCTGGCTCCCCGAAGGATGAGCAAAATGCCCCAAGCGCAGCTCCTGCCTGCAGGGAGGAGCAGGAGCGGCACAGTCCCGCAGGGTTTGTCAGCGGTGCCACACCGGGAGCGTTTGCTGCAGAGAGCTGATGGGCATCGGGCACTGTGGGGTGTCCCTGTCCCTGCCATCGCCAGCCTGGCAGAGGCAGCTGGAGGGAGCTGAGCTGCCGGCCTGCGTCTTGGGGGAAAAAAAAAAAATAAATCAATTTGTATGATGGTGTTGCATAAACCAGGGAAAGATGTGGTCTAATGTTACAGGAGAAGGAGAGAGCCTGAGCAGGCTCCAAGGGGAATGGGGCAGAAGCTCCTGCTTTAGGCAGGCAAAACCTTCCTGTGCAGAAAGATCGGCTCCCGAGCACTGGCTGTTCAGGGAACTGACGCATTTAAGAGAACCTGGTGTCTTTCTTCACTCTTTATTGTGTAAAAATAAAGTCAACAATTCATGTAATCTCAGCAATAAAATGGAAAAAGCATGAGTATCAGTAGAAAGAGTGCATTTTCAGAACTGCTGATGCGGACTGGATGTGTAGTATATCGTAACCCCTTCAAAACCCAAAGGAGACAGAGAGCAAGTAATAGGAAAAATGTACAGCTTTGGTTAGCAAAATAATGACAAATTAAGATACATTTATTCTCTCCCCTACTATACACTATATACATTGTGTTGACATCACACCCTTTTTTTTTTATGGCAAATCCGACGCACCTGGGACTGTAGGTTAAACCTTTTCAGTGGTCTTGTTCTTCTCAGCAGGTTGTGCTTGTCGCTTTGCTGATGTGAACAGGTTCTTAGGAGGAACTTAAATTAACTCACGATGGTTTTGTTGTTTTTGTTTGTTGTTTGGTTTTGTTTTTTTTTTTTAAAAAGAGCACAGTTTAAAATATGCTGCCCTGAGCCACAGTTCGTAGGAAGGTATCTCGATCCGGGGGGGGGTGTTGCTGCCTGCGCTGCTCCTGCCCGCGCTGCCCTTCGGCTGGGCGCTGGCTCTCGGCAGCGGC
>NW_009212855.1:24859-33106 GCF_000690835.1 Fulmarus glacialis | reverse complement strand
CTCTGGCAGCTGGGGGCAGTTGCTCCACGGGGGAATCGTGGGGGTACAAAAGTGACATAAGGCCACCTTTGCCCTCATGGCCAAGTGGCAAACCAGTGCCTTCTGCTTTCTTGGGCTCTGCCTCTACCATCGGAGGAAGTAAACCCAGATCTGTGCTTGCTCAAGAGATGGACCCCATGCAGTCTGTGTCTTTGACCCCCTTTCCTCTGTGGACGATTTCCTTGTAGGGTCCTGCTGGAGAACTCGGGCCTTTGTATGGGACAGGTCGGCTACGCCGTGCTGCCTCTCCCAACGCTGGGAAGACCATTTACATGCTGCTTGCTGCTGCGTGAATCTTCTGTCCTTTGCATAAAGCACAGGCACATGTGACGGTCACTGGAGGACACAGTGGTAAGCATGGGTACCTACCCTCGCTTGTTCTTTTACGGGTTTCTCCTCAACAGCTACGTTGTGCAGGTGCCACAAGCAATTACCAATTTTATAGGACACTTGAGTGAAACATTTTCGGGGGGGAGATGTGGGTAATCTCTGGGCCCCAAGGAGTTGTTTCATTTTTAATTGTGCATTTTAGGGTCTATGGGGCTCTGATATTTCAAGTTCTGTGCAAACAGTGAGCACACTGCTATCATTGTGTTCCCCTGCTCGGGGCTTGTGGCTGTATTACCTCATGATAGGCCTTTTAAGTCTTTTGGCCTCCTTCTTGGCCTCATATTTCAACACAGCACGTGAAAGAGATGAAGAATGAGCTAAAACTCCCTTCTAACTGTTGCAGAGTTATGGGCTATTTTATTTTTCATCCCATGTGTTTTTTAGCAACCTCTGGCTTTGCTAAAGCAATGCAAGCTAGGTGAAGACGGCACGGAGGGAGGAAGTTTCCCCTCTGATGTCAGCGGTTTAACATATTTACCTTCACCTAAAAAGGTGGAGTTTTGCTTCTGTTTGCTGCAAACAAAGTGAAGGTCCCTTCCCCAGCGTCCCTCTCCCCTCTGCAAACATCCATTTGTAAAGCATGGCCCACACGTTTCCTTGAAAAGAAAATGCATGATGACATTTCCCTAGCTGCACAAAAGGCTTTGCGTTGCTAAATGTCAGTCAGTTATTCATTACAGTAATATTTTCCCAAGGCCTGCCCAGGCCCCTGGCAGAGCTGGCTGTGTCTGTGCAGGCATCCCCTGCCTCGGTCGAGAGCTGCCGAGGGTTGGGGCTGGAGAGGCACCACTCACAGCACTCAGAATCTGCCAGAGCTGGTGCCACCGGGGGTTACAGTTGATCTGCCATGGCCTTTTCAGCTTTTAAGGAGGTTTTGGGGTGCCCGGGATTCCCTGGCCATGATTCTTCAGGAAATATAAGGGAAATGGAGCTTCAGTGCAAGACCGAGACCTCTCCCCCTCCAGACACAGTCCTGCCCCAGGCAGCGTTTAAAAATTGTGCCAGTCTCACTGGAGGGGAGCGGTCGTGCCCCAGCAGAAGGTGGGCAGCTGCCTGGGCTTCCCACTGCATCGCCACGGGCAGGAGCAGTGCCAGAGCCGGCAGCGGTGCGGAGGGGCGGCGGGGCAGCGTGCCGCTTCTGCAGGCGAGGACAGAAGGCAGCAGAAGCAGTCGAGCATACCGAACTGCTTACTCTCCAGTGCCAGTGCAGCCCCCAGGCTGGTTACAGCCTGGGAATCATGCAAGTCCTTGAAAGCAAACTTTGTCGTTGCTCTGCATTCAGGCAAACCCGGGTGTTCGTCTGTGGGTGACCCAGCTCAGACCTTCCCGTTGTCGTTTCGTGACTGTATGCATCCATTGGCACAAGTGCTCCTCGCCAGAGAAACCTTCGCCCCTCCAAAATATGAATATTAAATCTTGGTCTTGAACGGAGAAAGGCGATTCCCATGGAAACCGTGATAAACATCAGAAAATGGGACACGAGGGGGAGGGAAGAGAAATGGCTGAATTTGTCTTGTGACCATTTAATCGAAGTGTATTCCTATGGCACGCTGCCAGGCTGTTTGAGTCACAAGGCATGTGCAGAACCAAGGGAGGCAAAGGCAGAGGATGGAGCTGGGAGTGCTCGGCTGAAGGTCGGAGGAGCCAGCTGATAAATGCTGCAGAGAATGCAAGGAAATTAGTGGATGAACAGATGAGATCTGAGAGAATGAGACCTCACTCCACAGCTAAGGTCTGGAAGGGCTGGGATCTTCACAGAGCCTGTGAGGAAGACCCAACTTAATATGGGGAAAAGGAATATTACTGCAAGAAGCGCTTACAGCAGAAGACACTTTTGCGGGGTGGTCAGTACAAACTCTGTAGCCTGTTCTCCATAGTGCAAGTCAGCCCAAATATATAAGAGAAGGTGGCTGTATTGAGCTGGAAAACTTTCTTCCATGCTGTCATCTGGAACTGGTTGAAAGTAAAGTACATAAAGATGAAGAAAGGATGAGAGACTTTGCTTCTGTTGGGTAATTAAAGGGGAAAAAAGCCTCACCACCATAAAAAAGAATGAGATAAATCATGTCACAAAGAAATTTGTTGCTGTGGTTATAAAAGTCTTCCCCTTTCATAAAAAAGAAGCTAATATGGCTAGGATCAAGTATGATTAGAGCTTAACTCCACAAAGAAAATAAAAATACAAGAACTATAGCAATCATAGAGGAAGAGTGGAGGAAGAGATAAAGGAGAACACAGGAACGAGATGTGGGTAATTTGTAACTTGCTATCGCATTCAAAAAAGATTTAGAGAGCCTGTATCCTCCCAAAGGAGCTTTGGCATATCATTAAAACCTTTAATATTGTCTTGACAACTCTTCTATTTCTTGTATGTAGCTGACTGATAAGGCAATATTCTTAATTTTAGCATTGCCGTCTTTTTTGTTCCTTAAGAAAACTGTATTTGATCTTGCACTAAGAAAAGTAGAAGGAGGGGGAAAAAAAATCCTGGATCCCTTGAGATGCTTATTTTTTTAAGATTGGAGCCAGGAAGCTTAACAAAGCATTAGAGGAGCCTACAGCTTCTCTCCCTCCCCTTCCTCCCCTTCCCCACTTTGCTGCTGAAAAACATTTCTTAAGATTTGTTATGTACCTTCGCTGCAAAACCTGACTACACAGCTGTGGGTCCGTGGGTTATCTGCCCAGGGACAGAGTTGAGCTAGACTGTGAAACCCTTGCTCGTGACTTCAGGTCTGGTAGTCTGCTGACTTCAGTGGGGCTGCTGCCGTTATATGCTGGTTTTCAGCATGAGTAATGGTGTCACGATCTGGCCCATAAATTCCGGGTAATTTGTAAAGTGCCTGTCACAACGTTATCTAAATAGCAATGGCACATTGGAAACCGTTCTGGGCCGTTGCAGAGAGGAGTCTTCTCAATTCGCCTCTCCAATGCAGCTCTGTTCTTATACATTGTAGTATGCTCCTTTCCAACCTCATATTAAGATCATCTGAACTCTGTTCATATTATGGTAAACCATGATTCCTGGAGGCATTGTGATACTTGACGTCGGCAATAGACATAATTAATAGAATAACAGATGTTGGAATAGGTGTTACAGAAGGCAGCAATTACCTCCCATGCTCTTTTGTGGTTTCCAAACGAATTAATTTTGCCTTTCTTTGTACCTTTCCTTTTTTGTGCTTTTTTTGAGAGTTTTGAGTGACTGATTTTCACTGGCAGAATTCCACGGAAGTCAGATTTCTAAGCTGCATGCATCATTGTTATTCCTGGTTGTGCCCATGGTGTCCGTGGTTGTACAAACTCAATGGAAAATGCTTCATTCATCACTTCCCAGTTCTCCATTCACAGGAGAGCATTCATGCCAGAAAACTTCTTGTACTCCCCCAGCCTGGTGAGCACATGTGGCGAATTACCTGAGCAATTAAATGAAGGCACTTGTGTGAACAGTGCACATGGAATATTCTTTGAAGACGTTCTGTGATCAAAGCAGAGAAAGGAAATAAAAATGAGTATGTTTGCTAAATATTGAATAAATTAAATGGGAGGGTACTGCAACGAAAAGGCAGAACATGTGTTCATGGAAAGAGGCTGTATCCACTTCATATCCATGACAAAATATTTTCTGTTGTCCTGTTGACATTCCTTCCAGTGGTTCCTGGTAGAGGAACTAGAGGATAAAGGAGCCTGAGACATAAGACATTTTGTGGGCCTCTCTTTATAATTAATCGTGTAATTGCTGGGCCAACGTCAGACTTCTTTTATCTCCAGAAGAAGAAATAGAACTAAAAGGGCTGACAGGGCATACAATTGTACAGAGGTGCAGGCACCAAGGTGCAATTGTTCTGGAGAAGTAGCAAGAACCATTAAGCATATACCACTTCTCTTTAAGTTACCAGGGTGGCAGTAAAAGGGAGAAGTAAAAATCAAGTTAGGCTAGGTTCAAAATAGTTGATGGTTTATCCTTTCAGCACAGAGTCATTGCCAGTTTGCAACCCCTTATAATTTACTTAATAAGCTTTCTGTGGTTTGGAAATTGAGCTTTCATCTTTGTACATCAGTTACAGAATTAGCAATAGCTTAGTTCTCACTGTTCAGTAGGTGCTTATTGTAGAATGAAATACACTCTGGAATAAAAACGCATAGCCCTCAGGTCACAATTTCCATCTATTGTGAAGAAAGTCCCTTATAGATGTTGGAAAACAATTTTGCCAGGTTATAATTGGGAATACAGTAGCACAAAAAACAGTGAACCGCAGATCATATATTCCGTGTCAGAAAGGGAAGAAAACCTTGGGTCTCTTGACTCACTCCGGTATTCTGCTTAACAGTGATAAGGTGCTAGTCTTGTTTTAACTACTACTGGGCAGGCAGCAGTTCTTCACAGAAAGTACAATATTATTTGGCATTTCTTAAAATATCCAATGGCAAGTTTAGTGAAGAATATGATGCTTGACTGTACACGGATATGAAGTTATGCTCTTGCTCAATTATGTGATTTTTCAAAGTCACAGTGAATCTGTGTGTGTGTGTGTGTAAGAGAAACTCAGTAGTTAATTTTCCAAAGTAATCTCTCTAGTTTCTTTTTATTAAGTCAAAATTCACTTTCAGATGTCACTGTGTAAAATTCTGAATTAGGCTGTCTATCTATTAGGCTACCATAAATAAGTTCAAAAAGGCTAAACTTTCAAGTACATTTCATAAGGATAATAATAACTGCCTGATTTCTGCAATTGCTACTCATGAAAGATGTAAAGGTGTTCTTCTATTCTTCAGAAATAAGCTGGTGATTATATCGATTAGGTTTTCAGACGTGTAAAATACAGTGAAAGAAGAAACTTATCTTCTCTTTTTTCATAAACTACTTTTGGAATAGGAGGGGCTTCCCACCTTTTAACATGACCCCGTTCGGTTTCGCTTCATCAGATTTCTCGGTAGATGACAGAGTCCCCGCAGCACAGAGGGAAGGTGCTCAGAATTCTTCTGAGCAGAATTTCTGTTACTTCTTCTGACTAATCAGGGAGTTTTCAGATTTTCTAATCATTTCTCTTTTAGGTTGCCCCACTGATTTCAACTAAGTTTCCCTTAAAGGCGTACACTTGGAAATCCTTATTTCACAAGAACAGCACCTTCTTCTGCTCTTTATATGCTATATACATGAAATACAATACTTTGCACGGAGCCGTGCCTTACCTTTCTTAGAAGTAGTGCGATATAGTACTATGGGGTCATCAATCGGGATTGTCAGACCTCGTGATTAAAGCACAGGTATTTGGCAGCAAAGCACTCCTGAGGCAGAGCTTCAACTTTATTTAAGACTGATTGACATACTTACCTCCAACCGCCACGTGGGGTTGCTTGAGTGTGGAAATAAGCTGAAACAAGTAGGATAAGGGAGGGGAGCAAGGCCAGATGGGATGCTTTCATACAGAATGCCCTATCAGGAAGAAAAGTATAAGCTTCCACACTAATTCTCTTGACCTCAATGTGAATCCGAATGCCAGGGTGCCCTGTGCTAGTTCCCCTGAGCTCCCCAGGACCTCCGTGAGGGCTGCTGGTGGCACGGGCGCTGGCTGCCTGCAAAGGGGCCGAGCTGGCAGGGAGCCGCTGGGCGAGATCTGCTGCTGCATTCACGTTGCCCTCCCGCCAGGCTCGAGCTCACAAGCTGCCCTCTCCCGAGCCCTCTGAAAGCTGCGCCCTGGCTCACAAGGAGAGGGTTTCATTTTTATAGTCTCGTCAAGACAAAGTAAGGTCTTGGTTTCCAGGACTCGATTTTTTATGCTGGAGTGCTCAGATCTGGGATCCCAACCCCTGAGAGATTGTGAGGGGCTTGAGAGAAACACTGGGTGTTCAGCCAGTCTTTGCTTCCATTTATACTACCACAGCAGCACTGACTTGAGCCACCTCAATTAAGTTTAAAGTTAGTAAGCTACGATCTCGCTAAATACAAGGTAATGTTTCAAATGATGCCATCTAAGGCTTATTATCCCAAATGAACGTGATTTACAACCTACCTTTTTCTTTTAAACTAACCAACCTTTCATTGCTGTGGTTAGACTTCACAAGTATGAGAAATCCATCAGCTGTTGTTCTCAGCAGATGCTTAGGATGCCTCAAAATCTGGTCATTTTGCTCTCTCAAAAACATTGCGCTTTGTTGTGTACTAATTTCCTTACACATTCGCAAAACTACATAGGAAATATAAAGAATGCAATCTTTGTCTCCCTTAATGTGCATTCCCACAGATGGCAGAAATCATCATATATTCTATTCACAAATATATGAGCATACTTCTTTCTAAAAATACTGCATATTATCTGCAAACTCTGTGATGTCTGCACACGTGCTCTTAACCCTGTTCAAGTAACTTCAAAGAATGAAAGCAATGTTTCTTTATAGACCACATTTAGCAGAGATTTATTAACATGTCTTAATTGTAGACCCTATTTTTCTTAGAAGAAATGGCAATTGCACTAGATCATGGAGGGGCAACTTGCTCTGGAAAACAATATAGTGTTCCTTTCTGTTTCGAATCACTCAAATGCCTATAAGAACATGTATTCCTTCAATGACAAATTAACACTCAGGAAGCATTTAATCATAAATATATGCTTTCTCTTCAAAGTACAAAACCTATTTGTAATCTCTGACAATAATCACAATGGAAAGTGGATAAGAAGACATACCAACTTCTAATTTAAATTAAGAGTGGCTAACAACGTTATAACTACTATCCCATTTTAAAATTTGCGCTAAAGAGGTGAACAAACCTGTTTTTTAGGGCCACTGAGATGGTTAGGGGCTTGGAGCATCTGACATGCAAGGAGAGGCTGAGAGCACTGGGAGTGTTCAGCCTGAAGAAGGGAAAGCTAAGGGGGATCTTATCCATGTGTATAAATACCTGGTGGAGGGTGAGTAAAGAGGATGGAGTCCAACTCTTCTCAGTGGTGCCCAATGAAAGGACAAGAGGCAACGGGCACAATCTGAAATACAGGGAATTCAACTTAAACGTAAGAAAAACCTTTTTTACTGTTAGGGTGAAAAAACACTGGAAACAGGTTGCCCAGAGAGATTATGGGCTTTCCCTCCTTGGAGATGCTCAAAATCAAACTGGACCTGCTTTGGCTGACCCTGCTTTGAGCATAGGTTTGGATTGGACAATCTCCAGAAATGCCTTCCAACCTCAGCTGTCTTGTGATTCTGTGTTTCACATTTTTCATAAAGAGGACTGTGCCTAGAGGTCACAGGTTGAATTTGAGAGGATTTTGGAGGATGAACATATGCAGCGTCCTCTCTGAACATGCAGCATGGCTGGTTTGGTCTTGTTGAGGGCTGGATGAGTGAGAGGGGAACCACGCTGTGGGAAGCCTCCACTGAGGCAGTGGACCCTGCACTACAGAAACCTTCTCCTTCTTCAGGGGAAGCAAAGAGGCCAGGCAACGTGGCCAATCTTCCCCTGCCCTACTCCTATGGAAAACAGAGATTCTCCCAAGTGGTTTCTGGGTGTGGATGCACCACTGTTACCTTCGCTCAGATTCCAGGACTACTTCATCCACCTTTGCAAGGAACTCCTCTTCCTCCACTAGGTCCACTTAACAAAAGGGAAAGGCTTTTGGGTTTTGACTCCTGTTTTTCTTATTCTGTCCCCGTAAGTAGATTCCTGGCACACAGCTGGGAACCGGGACATGCTCTGCACTTTCTGTGCTTTGGTCAGACATCAGGCAAATACTCACCAGCAAAACTTCACCAATCCTTATTACCTGTCACAGTGAACATACCTGCAGGAAACCATGGCTGACAGGGATCATCACTCTTAGTGCA
>NW_009212855.1:16305-24841 GCF_000690835.1 Fulmarus glacialis | reverse complement strand
CTTTCCCTCAGGCTTCAGTTCATGCGATACCTTAGATGCCACAGTTCTATGTATTAGGGGTTCAGTGACCTTGCCTCCTCCCCTTCCCCTGCAGTCTAGTCTTCAGCCACTTGAGATCCCAGCCTGTGCTCATATGCTAAATGACAGGACATTTTTGTGTGCTTGGTATTTTCTGGCCCAGAATTTCCAGTCTCAGAGCAGCTACGTTAAGCAGCTAATTCTCTTTTTCTTATTACCTCCATCTATTAATAATTGCAGTCTTCAAGAATGGGAACATTCAGTATTTTCCCTAATGCAACACTCTCATTCAATCCAGATTAGATTCCATCCCCCCACTATTTATTTTAAGGTGCAGTAGAGAAAAAAAACATGTAGAAAATAAGAGACTGTTTGTTTAAGCGTGCAGCATATTTTGTGCAGAAATCTTAATTCATGCAAGAGAATTCTTAAAGACTTCTTTGTTGTTAAGGTAGAGCCTGAACAGTTACCATGTCCTAATCAGTCTTGTTCCCTGAGCCTGCCTCCTTTCCACAGTTACTTACTGGGGATACAAGATGTTTTCACTGCAGAAAACAGAAACCTTTCTTCCCATCCCACTTGTCAGTAGCAGCCTTAGCCCACTTCACAGTGTCTTGCTTTTCTGATGCTATGTTTTGACTTCAGTAAAATATCTGCTCAAAATGTTTTGGGACCTCCAGTCTGCCCTGCAACTTTTTTTCTCCTTCTATTTACCTGGTTTAGGGCTGTATGAAATAGGGCCCAAAGGAACTGCTTGAATCATGAGGTTTTGCCTGATGTTGCGGGCTGTTGCTTTCCTAGACAGACTGCGAGCCATCTAGAAGTTCAGTTTCCAGCTCAACTACTCACTTTGCTTCTAGCCGAAAGCTGTTTAAGAACTTCACTCTTCTGATGGTTAGCAATCTCATTCCCTGTTTAAATTTACTTGTGGCCAGTTTATATTTATTTTCTCTTTTGTCAAGTCTATCCTTTGCTTCAGTAGCTCAAATACCTCCCTAATTTGCTTGTAGAAGGCACTTATGCCTTTTCCCCCTTAGCACTAACTTTGTTGGACTAAACAAACCAAACTCTTCTAGCTTCCTTGGGTGAAAAGCCTCTCTGTTTGCCATCCTAATAGCCATTCTTCACATCCACTCTCATTTGGACGTTACTCTTAGAGATGCAGTTGTACAGCAATATTTGCAATACTGACGATGAGATTTTAATACAAACGTGGGAACATTAATACTTCACTCTATATTGGCAGGACCTTCTGTTTGAATTTGTCTATTTCTGAGCTGTATCACAATGTTGTTTTTTGTGAACTTAATACACCTGGGTCTTTCTTCTTTCTTCCCTCTCATTTTCAGCTGAGAGCTGTTCAGCATGTATGCTATTTCTGTGGATATTTCTGGATATTTGAGGGGACTGGGAAAATGTGGGACTTCTGGTTTCCTAGACTGTGATCTTTTTGGAACCAAGCTGAGTTTGGAGATACCCTTACATCTAACATAAGAAAAGCCAAGTGGGATCAAGTTTGAAGCCGACTTGTGAATCCTTTGCTCTTCATAATCCTCTGCAGATATGGATTCAGTTAGATACTTCAAAATATCTCAGCAATTACGGGCATCTTTTTTATGAAGTGTCTTAGTGTTCAGACATAGTCGTTCAAGTGACAGAGCTCAGAACTGTTATTTGAAAAGGCCTCTTACATATTCTTGGCCACTTTATTTGTCATGACTGTTTTCGGAATGTTTATCCTTAACAGTCCAGTGCTTTGGACTTTAACTAATATTTAAATATTCATGGTTCTGCCCCAAAAAGAACTGCTCTGATCTCAGCACAGCCCAAAAAGGTCCTGTTATTTCTGAAGGCTGACATAAATCAGGTGAAGTCTAGATTGGTTGTGACACAGGACTGGAGAGTGTAGAAGCAACTGTGGAAAAAGAAAAGCTTACCTATTCCCATCATAAACTGAGAAGAAAATTTATCAGAAAGAAATGTAAGCAAAATAAATCATAGCTTCAGTATAAAAAATGTGTACAATAAAGTGCTTAATCTTTGCAAATGGAGGAGCACTTCAGACACAGAATCAGTGCTGATGTCCTGCATGCTGTAGCAAGGGCTCCGTAAATGATGGAAGATGAAATAATCCAACGGGTAAGGAATTTCTTAGCAGTTTAATGGTGTAAGAAGTAGTAAAGAAAAAAAAATGAACTGAAACAAGAAACAGCATGAGATAGATGTCTAACCTTGGAAGTGCTAGAAGTCTTCTACAGTTGCCAAGATTTCTAGTTAGCCAAAATGAGATGTAAACTAGATGTCACACAGCCCAAGTGAGTGTGGTTATATAAATGACTGCGCAGTGACCGTGTAAAGTAGCACACAAAGGGCAGATGGTGTAAAACAGCACAGCTAGTTTTCATGAATTTCTCCTCAGTCTGCTGGCAATGTCTTCTCTGTAGCAGCTCTGGAAGAATCATTCGGGGATTCCCAAGACATCTAGAATGGCAGTTCTTCTGAGAAGCAGGGCTGCAGGCAGTGATGAGTTATGCAGCATTTCTCTAACAACCAGAAACAGGGCAAAAATCCTTTCCACAGAGGGGGAAGAGGTAGTTTCTGCAGGTTTATTCTAGGTTGCATTCTCTCCCTGCCCTGGCAGCTTGTGATCTGATAGATCTGCAGAACAGGAACTAGACAGGATTTGCCCTCGCTGTCTTCAGTGTGTTGGATATTTTCTGCAACACAGTACTCTCACAGCAGCTGGTCTGCTATGCAGGACTGTGGATGTTGCACTATTTCGTAAGGGCTATAATTGAAGAATAATACTGATCTTTTCATTTTGTCTTTATGTTTTTTATACATGAGGTTATTACAGACTGAATTTAATTTTAATTTTAATATCTATCAAATCATTTTATGGGAATAGTCTGCTGTGGGATAGTGTTTTGCCACTCAAAATTTAGGAATACAGTAAAGGACCCGTACTACTCAGTAGAGTCATCAGCACCAGCTAGAGAAGATAATCCTGCATATGCTGCCTGTGTAGGATTTATTTTCATTCGTGGACCCATTACAACAGTTATTCTCAGTTCAGCTTCATGAATTTGAACACTGTAACTTAAAGAAATTAGAAAACATCTTCTGTTTATTCAAATCTTGACAGTCCACACCGTTGATAGATTTGTTTTTAATTTATCTTTTCTAGAGTATCATTATGGCAGTATGTGTTTAAAATACTGAAAATGCAATTCAGAAATGAAAAATGAAAATGGTTTTGACAGGCAGATTCAACCTGAGGAGCTGTCAATCGATAAGCATGTTCTGCATATAATGAAACTGAAGCACAGTGGAGTAAATGATATGGTTCTCAGATACTTCACATCTTTGTAAAATGCGTTAATGAGTCAGTTAGTTAAAAGAAAAAAGAAAAATAACCAGCAAACCAAAAACTATAAAGAATAAGGAAGGAAAATAATTCATCCCAAACAATACTTGTCTGAGGAAGAGAAACATAAAAGAAGCAATAATGAGTGTTTATATGTGAGCATGACTAAAATATCGAATGTGGAGATGTTTATGCTGATAAAGCCATTTACATGAATAGCTAAATACTTTATATGTATACAGTTTCTTATAGAATAGAATGTAATATAGAATATAAGACACTAAACTAAACCAAGGCAATGTATTACAAAAAATGTGAATTAAGCATTCTTCACGATGTGCCTGTTTTGCCTAATGGTTTGAAAGAAGATTGAATCATTTAACACATCTCGCTAAAGATTAACAAAAGGAGAAGTTGCATGGACTTTTAATCTGAATTCTAAGGGCAACAAAGCTTGTGAGACCTCAATGGACCTGCGTATTTGTCTTTGGCATTTTGCTTTTTAGTTCTTGTGTTCATTAATTTTTGAACTTACTGTACATTTTCAGTGAGATTTGATGCTAGGTAGCAGGCTCAAAAAGTTTTGTTAATGTTTGTTACAGGTTTTGTTAAAATAAGTGGCTAGATAGAGGAGACCCTGTTGATGCTGCTGCTGAAGGAGAGGCTTAAGTATTGGGTTATTCCATGTTAGACATCAGAGAGTGGGCATGGGAAAGATAGCTTATAAAGACCCAAAAATATAAAACCGCTCACCCAGACACACATTTGATCGGGCAGCAGAGGACAGAAAGAGGATCGAGGACAGAAGCCCGGATGTCATTAGTTGCTGCTCACAGATCTCTAAGGGACTGCCTGGAGGATCAAGGCTTTACACTGCTGCAGTAGGGACAGATACATATAGGCTAGCCTAAGGACTGCAGTGTGACACATAATACACAAAAACCTGTGATAAAAGGACCTTTCAAGATCAAAAACTGACATAGGAAGACTTGCGTTAGCTATGCAGGGTGGTGTTTTACCCCAGCATCGCCCTGTGGTACTAGCTTTTGGTGTTGGAGTGGAATGAGCCCAGAGCTGAGTGACTTTTCTACGTTAGGGCACATCGGTGGAGTCCATCACTGTGCAGATAAGCCCATCAGTCAGCCACCAGGGTCGGCTAGACCCGATGTGCTTGCTCACAGCGTTATTTTACTTTTTCTGTAGATTAGCAGATGGTGTCTGAATTCACCTGTAAAATAAATATTGCCAATTTACTAGGGGTTACCATAAACTTTGATAGACGGGATTTCATTGACTCTTGTTCCACTTAGACTTCAGGCCTCGCCAAGCGGTTTGAGAACCCAAGGAGGGTTCTCACAGATCTGAAAAGTGCGGGAAAAGCGGAGTCAAAGCTCAGCTTTCATTTCACAAATTAGTTTCTCACTCCTGGTCTGTCTCATATCTTATGAACACACACCAGTATAAATCTACGTGACCTGCGATCAAGGAAGCCAGAGGAAGTGGACGTATGTGGGTAGGACGAGGCGGGGGGTTCAGTAGTTCTCACCATCCTCTAGCCCATAAATACTTCTCACGTAAATGGACTCAGTTTGGTCAAGACATGACCTGGGAACTTCTCTGAGCAGCCTGTTGAATTACATGTGTTGCCCCTGTGGCTGAGTAGCGCAGCAGTGTGATAGGAGATACGCTGGTGTTTGGTACGTGAGGCGGGTGAGTGCCACGCCAGCAATTTAATAAAGCTCCTGGAACGGTGCTGAAGCTGCGTCTGTCCCTTTACTAGCCAGGGAGCTAAAAAAATGGCACAAATTCTTCAAGGAATGACAACTTTTAAAAGCTGAGTTCCACTTGGTTTGCCAGTGAAATACCTACTCCGGCTGTTCCCTGCCTGAATACGTGTGGGAAGGATCTTCCCAAGCCAACATTTCCCCGTTAAAAAAAACCACCACAAAACACTTTCCCGTGGATGACTTGCCATTCTGTTCTGTAAGACTCTCACTCAGCAAAGCCCTTCAGTACATGCTTAAATCCATCCCTGCTGACTCAAAGCATGACAGCTTTTAAGGCTGTCCTATATTCGAGCCAGGGACCGGCGCAGTCTGTGCTTTCGGCATGCTCAGACACACGAAGCCAGGGGAGAGAGCGCAGTCGGAGGGACGGGGATTACGTGCCAGAGGACTTACCTCAGCAACCCCCCTGTCAGTCCTGCCCCTTGGTTTTGTTCTTAAAACCCATAAACACTTAAAGCAAAAGGAGAAGGCAGAGGCCACGCGGGAAGGCGCGGCGTGTGGCGCTGGCCCTTCGCGGAGAGGGGGGGCGGCAGCCGGCCGGAGCTGTGCGAGCACACGAGTTATTTGTGCAGCCGCGAGATCCAAGATGGGAGACATGTGTCACGCTGCAGATCTGTGTGACTTGGCAGGCGCCCGCTCGACAGGAGCTGCGAGGCCTCCCGGGTTTTCCACCACCCTTCAGATCCCTGGCTGTCACATTAATCCCCTTTTTAAATCCAACCTCCCTCCTCCAGTGATTGACTCCTACATCTTTTTTTCATCTCTCGGAGCAGCCAAACAGCATCCTGCGCAGCTGAAAGCTATTCAGCTCCAGGACCGAGCACACACTGCGAGGGAAGCTCGTGGCCTTTCGTGGTGGTGATGGCCAAATATGTGTGTAATGTGCTTAGTCTTCACTAGCCCACACAGCGAGAGACCCTGCTCCTCTCTTGAACTTGGGCGTAACGCGTTCCCTCCGCCATCGGGCAGGCCAGCTCTAGACTAATATTTTCTGTACAGTTAATTATGACAGGACAAGTGCTGTACCCCAGTGGAAATTTGCCACTTGAAAAATTGCCTAAAAATATATCCTACAGTAAATGTTTCTCTGCGTGATTAAGTGTGCATGTGGACTGTACTGTGCAGAGGGTTTCCCAAAAACACATGTCTCGTCTAAGTCTCTTGGCAAGGCCTCCGTGTTTTTTTAACAGTTTATCAGCTTTTGTGTTATTTACTAATGGCAGGAATTACTCTGTAATTCCTTTTTAAACTAAAAATTCCAGAAGCCTGCAAAGATGAGGGACCATAAAGGTAAAAAGAGGAGGATGGGGTGAGGCAGAGTTTCGTTCTCAAGAAGAAAAATGCTCCAGGGGTTAAGATACATTCTTTAGACTACGAAAATTGGGGTCAGCTCCTTGTTTTGCCTCAGCCTTCATGCACTCTGTTGGTACCTCATTGCTGGACTGTGACCACCTCTGTGCCAGGGGACCCCAGGGGAATGAGTGAGTTCTGGAGCAAAGGCGATGTGACCATCTCAGGCTGTCACCACTGAGCGGCAGGTCTAATTACTGCGCGCCTGCTGCCATGAAGATCCTGCTTCTGTCCTGCTTTTAAGATCAAGGCAGTACCGCTGCCTGGCCCATCCCTGTGCCGTATCGGCATGACAGAGGGTTTGGGGTTAGCCAGGGAGCCTTTGCAGTTCCCCTCCGGTGGATGGCTCAGACAAGAACACCTTCTCGGTGGATCTCAATTCTCCCTGTTTAAAAGGAAACCCCTTACCACTCCACAGGGGGCACGTGGAGTCACCTGGGCTGCGATGCCAGTCTTTTAAGGCCATATGAACTTAGGCTATGACCAAGGCTCCCGCCCACTGCCTTCAGCAGCGTGTTCCTGCTCCTCCCTCCCGCCAGCCCTGCGTGTCCATACGCGCCTCTGCCATGAGCCGGCGGGGGAACCACAGCCAAAACCTGACCTGACCAAAAAAAAAAAAAGAGATGAAAAAAGAAGCACGCTCTCTTAAGACGGTGTTGAGGCCTGGTCCAGAGCAGGGGTGGGAGTAGGATAACTCCTTTTGACAGCCCCAAGCTGCTGGATTCGTCCAAGCGCTGTGTTAACCTGCCCTGCGAGGCACAAGAGGAGCAGGAGTTTTCTGTGTGTGCGGCACTGAAATGGGGTCACACTCCCGGCTGGGAGGTGGGCTCCCACTGAACATTCGGCTTAGCTTCTAGCAAACGCAGCCTGGGCTCTGATGCACTTGATGGCTTGCAGATTTCTCTGAGAGAATATTGTGTAGCTGGCAAAAGAAAACACAAGAAAGGAAGGAAGCAGCACTGATTGCTTTTCAGCCCTTTTCTGTTTGCCTCGTCTCTTCCCAAACATGCAAAGGCATCTCGCAATGACAAAGACCCAATGCGACATAAGGACGAACCATCGCCTGGACCCACAGATCAAATTTCAGCATAGACCTTTGCTTTTCCTCTTCAGACAGACTGTGCAATTTGAGGGGCATAAGGCAAGCTGTGTGAATGAGAGAGCACCCCCCTGCAAAAGCATGTTCCCGTAAAATGTCTCCTGGTGCGCGCCGTCTCGGTGCTCCAAGCTGGATTTCTCTGAAGACGAGAAAGGACTATTGCAATTGCATCCTCTGAGACAAATTAACACAATTCCACTCTGTGCTCATACAAGACTTACAATTCTGTGATCTGCCAGGGTTGTAGCATAGTTAATCTTAGAAGCAGAGTTTTATAAAGGTGCTAACTGGTGTTTCATGGTGCCCCTGTGGTGTTTCGTTTTCTTACAAGGCCTTATTTGGAGAAATGCTGCGTGAGCATTTAAAGCAGTTACAAGGGCTGTTTGATCAGCCAGAATAGCTCCTTTGGGCAGTATTTTGGAAAAATAATATTTAAAAATTGCACTTTATAAAAATTCCGAGGACATATACTCTGAATTGTTGAATGTCAGCATAATATCGGTTTGAGAAACATTCTTTTCCTTGCTTTAAATTGTGACAAAAGAACACAGAAATTAGAAGGAAACCAAACTGCACAACTTAATACAGTGACACTTTTTAACAGGGTGTCCACAGTTTTCTTTATATCACAAAACTATGATTTTGAGGTGTTTTGTTTTGTTTTTTTTTTAAATTGAACCAAGGACACCTCCTTCCAGAATTAAATGTATTAGGCTTTCATAAGTAGCTAATGCCAGGGGGAAATTGTGTGTTCCTTCAGGGTACATTCATTTGGAGCTTTTGCAAAGGATTCTTAAGAAAGACCCTGTTTGTGTTCAGCCCCCAGCCTGCCTCACACTTCAGTGCTGTCACCTCTCACAGCGGATGCGCAAGTGTAATCTTGCAGGCGTCTATGTATGTTAGGAAGCATGCCAC
>NW_009212855.1:3297-16274 GCF_000690835.1 Fulmarus glacialis | reverse complement strand
ACTCTTTCTTTTCTCTGGCTGTGGAGGTGCCATGGGTTGTGCAGAGAGGTACTCAGGAGGGCAGGGAGAAAAGAGAAGGAGAAGAGAAGGGACGAGGTGGGGGGGACACCACAGGGAGACTGATGTGGTGATAGCTCCTGGCTGTTTGTATTCAGTAAAGCTCCTATAGCATTTTTTTTGCAAGTTTTAAAGGTCTACCTTTGGTGTCCTGGCCGTATTCCAACTTGTGTGATCTTTCCTCCTGACCTACAGTCCCTCTTCAATTTCAGCTACATAAGCTATTCCTCATTTTCTGTCTGTTTACCTTTGCTTATCCTGTTAGGACTCCATCTGTGAGGTGTGGAGCCCTCCTGTGATATCCCAAATAGAAAAACGTAGCAAAAGCCTTTCAGTTCCAGCAAATGTTTTCAAAACATAAATTTGAGCGGGGGTCTTCCCTGCCCACCTGGGCAACCAGGCACTGTGCAAAGACTGCTCCTCTGGGCTGGATGGGAAATTTCATCCCAAATTGCAGAGCACTCACTGAGGTGGCATTAGTGAAAAGGGGATTTTCTGAAGTTTTGGTGTCAACATCTTGCGAAGATTTAAGTGGGGTTTTCTGTCATCCAAAAATGCCAGTCACCTCAAGCACTGAACTTTCTTTTGACTTCGCTAGCAGCAGGCAGCTTTCCCAGCCAAATGGCTTTAGGTCCTTAAATTGCTGCTGCTTTTCCCTTGACTGATGATCTGCACGCTCGGTTCAGTGGGCTGTGTGCCACGTGCAATACAGCTCTCTTTGGTCTGGGCTGTCTGTACGCATGTATGCTGTCGCTCTTTGTGCTTTGCAAAGGGGAGGTGTTCGTTTCTTAACCCTCAGTTCTCCTTAAACTAACACTTAGTTGGACATTAAACCAGTTTTCCTGTTGAAACCCTCACCACCTTTCCCTTTTGCTTCGTTCTTGAAGCTCTGTATGGTGCTATTTCTTCTGTGCTCTTTTCTTTGTTTAAGTCTGCAGTTAGGTCAGTGTCAGGACCCTGTTAGCAAAGAGGCCTCAATTGCCTGAACTACCCTCACCTGGTACCCCACCAAGCCACCCTCTGCCCACTGGTCAGGAGCCTCCATTTAAGTTCAGCCTTGGTACTTGCTCCTTGTCAGAGCTACTGTGTAGGTATAGCCTGGTCTCCAGCCCCATCTCCTGCCTGGACTTCTTGGATGAACCCCAAACCTTGTTCATCACTTGCCTTCTTGGGGATTGTTGATGGACCTTGTTATGAGGCTCTGCCTGCCATGTTCAGATGCCACGGGATAGCACCCCATTGGTGAGGCCACAGCCTGTGCTGGGGTCACCCTCAGCTCCTGGGTCATCCCCTCTGCATGGAGCAGCCCCACTCTTGCTGCTCCCTGGCGTTCCTCCTTGCTGCCTCCTGATCTTCCAAAAGAGAGCCCTATTGCTATTACTAAGCCAGAAAGAGAAAACTGGAATAAAACTCTGAACCGAATATGACCTTGAGATCATCTGGATTCAAGTATTTCCTTATTCTTTGGATGGGTCTCTCCCTGCAGATGTCGGGCCCCTTACCATTAGTGCCTAAATGCATCTCAGATTTCAGGGAAGCCTTCATACAGGAGACTTTTATTTCAAGACCTACAGGATTTCCTTCAGGATTAATCCACAGCGCTAACCTCAGATCGAGGATCTTATAGCCTGTAGGCACTTTCCAGGGAACCACTGATGACTAGTGCAGGTTCCCTGTTTATAGGTCTTCCAAATCAAAGAGAGAATCAGGATGAGAAGTGACATTTTGAGGGGTAGAGCCTTTATCAAGCAATGCCAACAGGGAGACTGTCATCTTTGCACTACCCTCAGAGCTACAAATTGTTCATGAAGCTGGAGCATGCTAGTGTACCTGGATCGTAGCACAAGTCAGCAGTTCTTTTCTAATGCTTGACACCCATAGCCCATAGCACAGGTGTACTTGCCTTTAGGGAAACAGCCTTGTTATGTGGTCACTGGGAACACGGCGAGGTGTGTCGATGATACCTGCAGCATGTGAGATGCCAGGTCCAGGACAGCTGTCTGCTCAGCTGCTCTGACAAATGTCGGACCAAACATGGGTTGGTTCATGGAAGAGGTAACCCTCTGAGAAGCTGATCTGAAAGCAACAAGGATGATAATTAAGCTTAAGATCGTAATAAAGCAAGTCTTGTTTTCTCTTGAAGTCACTGTAAATTGCAAACAGCTCTGGAGGAGGAAGAAACTGTTTCACATTCAAATACAGATCTCCTGGAATGATCTATGGCAGTCTGTAGGAAAGAGGAACAATGAAAAAGCATCCTGGAAAAATATATCGTTGAATATCTAAGCTGTCTCCATCTTCTGATCCCTAACAAAAGAAGAAATGAGCCCTAACCAGTAAAAGCCACGAGACCCATGATTTCCTGGGGAGAGAAATACAGGATCACTTCTATCTGACATTTGTTATGCAGGGCTGAAAGATATTCAGGTATCATGGTGAGATTTCTGGGGTGCCTCTTCAGAGACATGCGAGAGTAAGTTGTTGTAAATGTTTTAATTATCAGGAGATATAACCTCTCTGAAATTATTCTATTATCGGTGACATTTGCCTAAAATCTCATAAAATCTTTTAAATCTTTTAAAATATCTGTCAAGGCATGCATATGAGTATGGGTTGTAGAGTTAGCAGAACAAGGGTCAGCTGCCAGACAGGATTTGGCCATTTTAAGGTCTTCATTGATGGTGTTTGTTTCAGTGGTTTTGCTTCGGCCACAGAACGAGATACCAATTGCAATGGATGGATTGAGAGCCAGGTACAGACTCTGCCCCCGACTGAGCACTCGCCAGTTTTCAGAGGATATTGGGCCATGATTGGCATCTTCTATAGTAATTACTGCAATGGCTTTTAAAAATATACTTGATTATAAACTCATGCTTTTACAGAAATGCACATGTGTATTCACAATACAGGAGGAACACTGTGGCACATCAAGACCTATGCTGGTGGATCTCAAGGAATAGAGTCCTTTACTTCTCAAATTATATCTGATCCAGATCAATAACAGATTAGCTTACCGACAGACAATTTTTTTGAAGCCTAAACAAAATGAGTAGGGCAAGTGCCTTTAGTACTTAAGCCATCAGCATAATGAATATCGCTGCCCTTACTGGTAGTGATAATATATAAGAGATGACATATGTAAAATTCCCTGCCCCTTCCCCCGAACCTATAATGAGATTCCTCCAAGCTAAACTCGCGTATTGAAACGGCTTTTGCTATTCTGTGGAGCAGTGCTTGAGTACGTTCTCCAGAGATGTTTTCTTTGCACGTCTTAGGAGAGGTAGATTCATTTAAGTGTGCTTTCATAAACAGAGACAAAATTTATGTGGATGAGGAGAGCAGCAGTCCAAAGGACATCCTTTTTCTTGTGGCAAGGATATCTGTTCATGGTAAATATTAATACTTCGCCTATTATAATGCCACCTTGTAGTTTCACTTCTGATGCAGAAGACGAGTTCCGTCAAGGTCTTTAGGCACCTAATCCCCACTGAAATAATTTTGAGTTAGGCACCTGAATCTTTTGAACGGTCAGGGCCCAAATTTATGGTTTGTTTGCAACTCTGATGTCTTCTCCCTTTATAATCTCTCAGTATAGAATTCAGTCTTGGCCCTAATGAAGTCAGTAGTGGCTGATAATGAATGGTACTAATGCAGTGATGGTCAAAGATACCTCGGTGAATAGAAAGCTTACATTCATGTAAGACCATCTAATCATGAGCCTCGCCTCTCGCCACCTGAATAGAAACAGCTACAAGCAGAGGGATTTTTCACATTTGGTCATAAGATTTCTAAATGTATTAATTATTTCTAGCTGGTAAGTAAGGGGGTAAGCACTTACAAGAGATCTGGGACCTTGAAAAATACTTGTGCAAAGAAGTTCCTTCTGTCAAATTTTTGTCACAGCTGTCCCCACCAGGAAGGGGCCTAACATCCCCGAATCTGGCGGGTCAGTTTTAGCCCCTTGTGCTAAACGCACACCCATGCGTTTGACAACATTTTGAAAAGGTGCTGTTTAAAGCTGGCTGCAGCAAGAAATTAAACAAGCAACACTGATAATGGGAATAGCCTCAGAGACCGTGTATTTTTTGGTGACCAGAACACTTAGAGTAATTTACTATTGTATGAGGTGATGCAGCTGGTTAACTTAAAATGTTTCTCTCTTCCCCATGGAGAGAGAGATGGCCGCAGGAAGCAGTTCTAGCAAGCCATTTGCATTCCCCTGTGACTTGTTTTGCTAAATCAGTTGCAGCAAAAAGAGCTACTCCAAATGGTGCATTTTTCCTGTCTTAGTTTATTTTGTACTTGTTCAATAAAATAGATTCCAGAAAAGACAGGGTTGTATAATTTTTAATAAGATTTGTTAAAAATAGCATGGCTGTGGTGAGAGGAATGACCAAAGGAAGTGATTTGTTTCCTGCGATCATTCCTCCTCCTCTACCAGTGACCTTTCCGAACGCGAGCAGAAGAGAAAGTACTCGCTTTATTTAAAATTCATCACAAACAGCGAGAGGGTAGCAGGGCTACCACAACTCCATTAAATTACACGCAAGCCTGACCCTTCTGGAAGACGAGGCCTTACTTTGCTGAAGGGCTTTCAGAGTTTGGTGCCGCCGCCTCCGACCACAGCGGCACACAAAATACACAGTGGGGAGATACCCGGAGGAGGCGGGGGCCAAGCCGCTTGCCCAGCGCCCGAGCCCAGGTCTGTCCGCCTGCTCCAAACCTCCGCAGAGGCTAACCCGGGAAGGAAGCCCTTGCCCGCAATGGTTCCTGCCCGCTCGAAAGGGGAACAGCCTGTGCCTTAATGTGGTCGTGGCTCCCGCTTTCACCAGCATCCCACCCCTCCGCGGCAGCCCCAGCGCGCTCCCCTGGGAGGGTTTCCTGCCCTGCCCCCTCCAGGCGGGTGCTGCGGAGCCCCCGTCCTTCCCCGCCGCCGGGGAAAGCAGGAAAGCTGCCCCTGGCAAGAGCAGAGCGGTTTCAAATTTGTATTCTGCCCTCAGTATTCGGGCACCTTTTTAATTCTTGTGTGACCGATATTTCTCATGCAGAATTCCAGCAAGCACAGGCTATGCAAACAGCATAGCACCTTTTTTTTGTAGCCGTGCCATAAAAGGGAAAAGCCGAGGAAGGTCCCGCGGAGCACGGTGGTAAAATAATCAGTGCAACGATCCATATTCCGACTGAAAGTAGCCGGTTCGGTGCAGTTCATCCCCCTAAACTGGGGAAGCTTCCTCACGTATCCAGAAATGATCGCTTTTGTTCTAAAGGACTTTTCTGCAGGTCATTTTTGCCAGAGAGCTTGGCCAGTTACTCCGTGCTTAGTCCGTTTTAATAATAACAACAGCAACAAAACTTTACAAGATGTTCTTTCCTCTTTGTCTGGCAGGATTAGCAGTTCAGCCAAGGTCTGACCGGCCGCTGGCTCCAGAAGCGAAGGATTCGAAGGCACACGGAGGGAGCAGTCAAACGGAGAGCCTTGTTACCAGAGTGGGCTTTGGGGATCGCTTTTCCCTCTGCGTTCACCCAGAGTGGCACCGCCCCGTGCCCAGAGTGCAGAATCGGGCTCTTCTGCTGTTGCAGGAACTTTCTCCGAGGAGTCTTCTAGGAAAAGCAAAGTCTGGGAGGCAGGCAGACATACCGACGACATTTTCCCCTGCAAATCCACTTTTATACGTCTCGTTAGCACCGAAGGATTGAAATAGCAAATCTTTGGAAGTAGCCTGGAAAACTCTTTTCTCCCTTGGAGCAGTTGTCTTTGAACATTCGTGTTTAAGCTAAGAAGAAGAGCAGATGTCATTCAAGCCGACTGAAACAAAAGAATAACTCCATCAAACTTGTCTCTGAACTGGTTTAGCCTGTCGCTGAGAGTGGCGAGCGCATCGCAAGAGTGGGGCAGAAAAGGACCCATTAATAGAGCCTGGGGAGAGGAGGTCAGGAGGAGGCGATGACGATGACAGGAGAGCTTCACGCTCAAACAATGCAGTAAATGACACTTTTTTTTTTCCCCTCCGTGTCCACGCGAACGGAGAAACTTCTCTTCAACATTTCATAGGCACAAGAATATAAACAGACAACCTCAGGGCCATAGGTACTGCAAACACTAGGGCCTCTGCTTATCTTTACTCCCATGGGCAGTTCCCATTGAAGATATAAACGGCACCGCCATTTGCTTACAGCAAAGGCGTAAATGTTTGGGGCCGCGTAAGTAAAGTCAAGCACGTGAGCCTGCGGACCGAACTGCACTTCTGAGGAAGCCCGGTTGAATTTGCCTTTCGGCTCACAAGGAGTCAGGATTAGGCCCTCTTTCTTCCTACTTACATGCCGGATTTTCACCTTTCGTGCTCCTTCTGCAGTGCAACCGCCTGCTAAATTTAGAACACCTTTTTTAGAAGTTGTTTTATGAACACATACACAAAAAAAATAATTACATTGTAAAAAAAATGCAGGCTTTTGAAATGCCATTTGTGAAGCGTTCCAACTATGTACAACTGGCTCGGTTACTGGTTCGCAATTGCCATCTGAACATCTATTTTTCCAAGCATTTAAGAAAAGTGATGTGTACATTTTTCATGTGTAATTAGGCAGCGTAATGTGATCTCTTGCTGCAGTCAAGCTGCCATGTGCCGTAGCCTCCCTGAATAGCTTCCAGATTTCAACCCAATCTCTTCTGTCTAGACTCTACGTTGCTATTTTTTTTTTCTTTTTTTTTCGCCTAGCTTAAAGCAGACTCCAATATAAAATGCCAAAACCAGAAGGTTTTGTCCCTCTTTCTCATAAAGACGTGGGACAGATCTGGGAGGCCCCGCCGAGAGCTGGGTCCCAGACTTTCATAAGACACGTGTCGTCTGAATTTGACATTAAAGATTGTGCAGGCATTTCAACAGGTCATGCACACGCGGGGGGAAAAAAATGCCCAAAAATATGGTTTTCATTAAGAAAGTGAGTATTTTTAGAGAGGTGTGGTTCAGTTCAGATGAAAAGGAAAGAAAGAAAAATGAAAGCGGCACAAGAGATCCCCAAACTGCAACATTATTTATATTGCTGTTGAAATGCAGTGTGTTCTCTTTATAAAGCTGCTTTTGGGAGTGAAATAATATAGACCCTGCCAGAACCAGGTGCATATCATGTAGATTGTTTATAATCCAAGTTAAAGGATAGCAGATTTATACCAGAAAGAACTCTCCAAGGGGACTCCGGAGTTTAAGTGTACTGTCTTAATCTATACATTACCTCCTCAACAAAGCGGTTGTCTTGAACAAAAAAAAAAAATACAGTTTCAATGAATTCACAGCTAATTCCAGGGAATTTTATCTAGTGTGATATAGTTTTAGACTGCTTATTCTGTTCCCAGCTTTTTATTTGACTCTAAGTTATTTTATTTCTGTGTCAGAAAAATGAAAAAGATCAGAGAGGGACCCTTTCCACAGAAAGATGCTTTTGTGCAATATGAGCAAAAAGCTAGGCTTTCTCTGTCTTGCATTTCTACCGGCTTGTCCTGGGATTTGCTGCACTTTGCATACGCTGCAACAGCTATTTCCACCCAAAGCAGAAGAGGCTCTTGTTTTAGTCAAGGAACAGTTGTGCAAATTTTCCCCCACTTTTTTTTGTTTTCAATTTCACATTCTTTTTTTTAAAAAAGCTTATCTTTTCATCTGTGCTGTTGTAACACCGCGCCTTAAGTTTTCCTTTAGTTCTCAAGAAAATGGCTATTGTCCCATTGAAAACATGCCCTTCTGCCCGCTTTTTGTATTAATGGCAGATTGGTTGGAAAAACAGGAACATTTTCACTCATTTCTGAAGGGAAGCGTGCAGTGCTTGCTAAAAATTCCCATGCTTCTGGAGAACCAACTGTTCTTTTCATTAAAAAACCCATCCACCTACTTTAGCAAACTTTTCAATACATTGGCCCATTTTTTCATTATGGTAAAATATGAAATGCTTGAAACGTTTGAAATAATTGTGCAAATACTTTCTCGTACGTGCAAAGGGAAACTAAACCAAAAAGCTACCTGTTCAAAACGAAGCTGCCTGTGAAATTCCAAATGATGACAGCAGTCAGTGTAACAATTTGATGATTGTTAAACTTTTAAAATTACCTTTTAAGTCAAATGCGTGGTTTTTTCTCGTATGTCTGAGATCTAAAATGATCGTGGGAAGTGGTTTTCATCATTCTGGTTCAAAGAGCTTCGCAGAAATAAAGCTAAGTAATAATACCGTGTTTGGGAGAAGGGAAAAACGAAGCCAAGCAGTGAGCAGCCCTTCCTTAAGGACGCGGGACAGGCCAATAGGTACCGCTTGATCCCCACGGTATGGCTGCACAGTGAAACTGCGTGACCTGCAAAGCCAGCTGCTAGGGCGGAGACACCCCCGACAGCTATACGCTGCTGCTGCCCAATCTGCCTGCCTGGCTCCCTGTTAGCAATCTTCTCTCAGTTTTTCCTTTTAATTTCAACACGGTAGCGGCGTGACGTTTGCCACTGTTCATATGGTAAGGACTCATTTCACTAAAAAAGGGATTTTCTGAGCTGTAAATCAGGTCAGAATTTTGACACAGGGGATAAGGTGAGTCTCTGCAAGCTTCACATCAGTAACAGCTTTTTTACAGAGTGTCTATCCGAGACTGTATCGATTTCATAAATCTTAAAGCCAGATGGGACCAATTACGATAATCTATTCTGATGAACGGTAATAAAGACCGTAGGATTTCTTATAGTTGTTTTGTGTCACTGTCTTGTTATCATCTGTTGCACATTTCTGGACGTTCCTCTTAGTATTTTCGAGAATGTGGAGGGCCTTGTCCTGGTCTTCATTCTGCTCATGAGCGTCACCAAATATATATATGTAAGGTGAGCAGCAAAGGCTTTCTTCAGCCTTCATGCAAAACCGTAGCCGCCCTGGGAAACTGTCATCCTTCAGGAGCCACATTACGACAGATCATTATGTTCAGCACACCTAGGCTACGTGTGTAGTTTGACAAAATAAATCAGTTCTTGGTCTGAAGAACCCATTCTCATATTTTGCTCTAAAACCCCAGTGTCAGAAGCATATTTCAGGAGTGAGATACACTTTCGAATACTTTGCTTTTTGCAACGAACAGTGCATGTGAGCCTGGTCCCCTCTTGACCTACAAGCATCTTTCAGTGTTCTCCAGTTAATTCAAGGGTTCAGATACAAAATCAAGGAAAGCGTGCCCCTTTGTGGGATAATCCAAAGTTTTCTAAGGCTGTAAGTCAAAAAACAATGGGGCTCCGGCGTGTCATTTTTTTCATGTCTGACAGAACAGATAGACCTCACTTAATCCAGTCCAAATGGCTGTCCTGAACTAAACATGTTCTTCATTTTTCATTATTTCAGAAGATCACGTCTGAAAGATATGTGGAACACAAATTATTCGTGCTGAACAAGACTGAGGGATGTGGTGGTGGGACGTACAGGGCGTGGGGCACCCACCAGCCCGTAACGGAGACCTCAGACAAGGTGCTGGCTGAGAAGCATCTGCCGCGGCATGCCCGTCCCCGCACACAGAGGGGTCACCTGCGTCACCAAGTGCTGTGACCATCCTCTGCTTCAGACGTGTAGCTTTAGCAGCTGAAAGGAGGGGGTGGGTCTCTCCCTTCGCTCTGGCTCATCCAGAGGGTGACTCAGTGTCACATCCAGAGCTGAGTCACCTTCTGCAGCGGCCTCTCCCTTCCTCCCCAGCCGGCAGAGAGGGAGCCTTCGCCGCAGCACCTGCGTCCGTGCCTGGCGATTCAGCAGAGTGAGCTCTGACCTGCCTGCAGCCCACATGCATGTCACTGCTAGGGTATATGTGTAACTTGTTTGCACCACTGCCGTAAGGTAGGTGTGAAAAGAAACATGTATGTGTGTGTGCGTGTCCGCGCGTGCATGTGTGTGCGCGTATAATTGTAGCTGTGGAAAATCAAGTACCTCCTATTTGTATAGCACTGAGCTTTTTGTAGCTTCAGGTTCTGGGAGAGGCTGTTTTTCTGCCTCTAACTGTAATTTCAGATATTACTCTGTTTTATGACACAGCCGATGAAGAAATGCTGCAGAAAACTTGTACTGGATTATCTAAATAAAAGAGGGGTATGGTAAAATGAGAGGATTATATATGGGGATACCATAAAGGGATAGGTACAGAGGAAGAACTAAGTCTGTATGCTAAAATCACATTTCTTAGAGCTGTGTAGGTATGCAGGTCTGCTAGCCAAAGCCATATGTATAGCTGTATAGGCACTTGCATATGAACACAGGACCGATTCCATAGACCTGAAGGCAATTTTTTTTTTCCTGGTACCATGACAAATGCAGAAAATAGAGGAGCAGATTAATGACAAGAAGAGAGACAACTAAGATAGTTCACAAATTTAAATCCTACAAAAATTTGACTTATCTGGATATTGATGCTCTATTTAGTTATATTTGTATTAAGCTATGGCCTTTTCAGAGATCACTGTACACCAAGTAATCAAAGGGAATGCAAAAATGTAAGGACGTGAGTAAATAATAGACAAGTAATGTTATAGTATTTAAACTTATTAATTGCTCTCTATTGAATGTTTATAGTGTAAGCATTTTGGTTTGGGTCAGACTTGTCTCTATGCATTATTTATCTGCAGCCTTTTATGTTTAAACACCCATTCTGACCTGAGTCATTTCTGAATGCTAGCTAAATTCTTCACCGGTAAATAAATGCATACTTTAGAAATTATGACATTTTGTCACCTACCCTAACTTTGTCTTTCTGTTTTTGAAAATGCTTCAACTTTTGGCTTTCTTATTTTTAATTTTCGCCACGTGGTTGAAGAACTTTGCAACTCTTGCAAAGATGCATTGCTCAGCGTTTCTGTGTTGATTCACCGGATGAGTTATTATTCCTTGAATCTAGGCAGTGATGCAGAGAAATGCCTGTTTGGAGAGGGCAGGGGAAATGCCTTGGATAAAATTGGAAAAGGCACAAATTCTGCCCCCCACCCCAAACTCAGAATGAGTCAGAAGTTCAGTTCTGGCTGAGGAAATTTGCACGGGAGAGTTTATTTCGTCATTATTCCAGTTTGCCTTGTGGACTGATCTTCAGCTTTATCTAGTTTGTGACTTACCAGCCAAAATACAGGGAAAAGAGCTGACAGCTCCCCTTATTTTGGAGAGTCAGAATATTTAGTAGGGATTCAGGCAAGCATCCCCACTTTCCTGTCACTCAGACCAGACCTTTGACATTTTTTAATTTCTTCCATCATTACTTGTGGCCTCATAAAAACCCTGCTGAAATTCATGGGAGTCTCAAGTGTTCCCTGGACCTTTCCTGCCAACATAATGTTTTTTAATCTCAGCTATCAGTTTAAGCAGGAAAAAAATACTAAAAATGAAAAACCCAAACAAACAAACAACGATTTCCCTTTCCTTTTAGCCAATTCTTTGGGAAACAGTGTGAATTATTTTAAATTGATACAGCAGTCCTGAATATCCATTGGCATTGAATATCCTGGTGACCAATATCCCATTCATCCAAATACCTTATCTAACCACATATTTAATCAGGTAAGTTCCAGTGTCTCTCCATATGAAATCCTTTCTTTTGCCACCTTAGAGCTTTTAAGAAGAAATGATCTTTCCTTCCCTAATTGAAAGTGATTCTCTCACAGGAGGGACTCCGGTGGTCTTCTCAGAGACTGCCAAAATGCCATTGGTGTCCACTCTGTCACTAAAAGAAATCCATGAGTACTGTAAAAAGTCATCCTTTCTGGTACTTGAAAAATAGTTGCCTGTTCATATCTAGGCAATAGGATGTGTGTATATAACTGCCTATCATCTCTCTTGGTTTAAATGTCATTTTTACATAAGAGAACCTTTATTAGTGAATGTCATCCACACCTGTGAGAGGTAATATTTATAAAGATGTCCCTTTTTGTTGCTAGACTCGTTCATCTTAAATCGTATTTTCATAGGTACAGTGTTAATCCTTTCTGACTTTACTGAGAAAATCACGTGCTGGAATTGCATTTTGCCAGGCAAAAATGTTACACAGTGTAAAAAATAAAATAATCTCCCCTCTACTCATCTTGGTTTGTATCAAAAGAAATAAATATCATTCATATATCCTGTTGCATTGATAATAACTATGATAATTAATGTTACGAACCTTTCCCTAATATCCTTCTTTCTTCAGTTCTATTTAATGAATTGGAGTTGAAATACCTCTAAGATAACTAAGTGCTAGAACTGTAGCCCACAGAGAGCAACTCGTTTGCCTGAGCCCGCTGAGTCTGCGATCTGCCTAGAGCACAGTTTCCGTGCTTCGCGTTTTCTGTGCTGCAGCTCACAACCCATCCCGCTGGCTTTTAAGCAGAGCAAACACCTCTCATCTGTTGGTGTACAGGCAACCCAGACGTTACAGACCGAAAGCACTACTGGACAAAGCACTTTTTTTTTGGTATATATACAGGAGGTCAAAGATAATTCCTCCTGTTGTTTCAAAACAGAAACTTCAAACTTCTATGAACCTGAAAGCACTGCACAGTATTTGCCCAACAGTAATGGAAACAGAGGCATGCTGGTGAAAATCAAGGTCTAGGTGGATCCCTCGTCCGATTTTGAAATCCCACGGCACTTGCCATTGCTTTCCCCAGAGCCTGCAGCAACCAGGCTAAAACCGTGGTAAGCTTTGCACCCTGAAGTGGTCCAGTCCCCAGTGAGGAGGCGTATGTTCTCCCATTAAAATACTGCAAGTTATCCAAGGCTGTGCTACATGTTACATGACAGATGTATTGTCATAGGCCCACTGTTCTGAAAGGAAAATGGGAAAAGAGCTGGTTATGGGTTTTTTTCTTTTTCCAGATGTGAAAATTTGGTATTTTTGATTGTCTGTTTCAAACTTGTATTTTGAAAACTGTGTTTAAGGAGATGGAAAATGATGTGAACAC
>NW_009212855.1:2639-3266 GCF_000690835.1 Fulmarus glacialis | reverse complement strand
ACGACGCTCCTGAACAAGAGGCAGCGCTCGAAGGCCCACTCTTCATCTGCTGCTGTCTGCAAGTTTCCTCCGTCCTCGTGAGAGAAAGCTCCAGGAACGAGTCTGCAGCGAGGATCCTGTCCCCGCACAGGGCAACCAGGGCCAGCTTTGGGGACAACCGCCGTGACAGAGCAACTGGCTGCGAGCGAAGAGCTGCAGGGCAATGTGAGCTGGGGCTGGCTGCAGGAGGGGGCTTCTCGATGCCACTTTAGCCATGCAGGTTGGTGGCACAGCAAGGGATGCTCCAGCCTCCCACCTGGCTGCCCCGTTCCTTCGTCCCTTTCCTATCTCGTGCTCCCATCACAGAAGGAACGATTTACTTTCTGCAGGAACATCGGCTGAAGTCTTTAGGTTACACATGTAGGGTTTAAAGGATCAGCAGAAGACTGGTTTATTGGGCGGCGCTTTAAACCTCAGTCCCCGACTGCAGCTTGAAAGGACAATGCAGAGCAGCTTTGCACGAGGAAGCCCACCAGCTCACCTCCTGTCCTCTGCGGTGGTGGCTTGTTTGCGCTGGGGCTGCCTGCCCCCTCAGCCTGAGAGTGACCGCCCAGGACTTTGCATCTGAAGGTGATGCAGGAGAGAGGC
>NW_009212855.1:373-2591 GCF_000690835.1 Fulmarus glacialis | reverse complement strand
TGCTGTATCTCCTCAAGGAAAATATAGGATTCGGGGGCCCCGCCATGGGTACTGTTCCTGCATCCACACCCCCAGGGTGTGGCAAGAAGCTGCCAACGTGCTCAGTGTCCCCCTCTCAGCTGCGGTATTCAAGTTAATAGGAATTATGCATCACACAGTTTCACAGAGCAGTTTGTGGCCATCACGTGTTTCTGAGAGCCGTTGTGTGTACGGTGTGGCAAAGTGGTGCGTGACAGGGGCTGCAGGACGCTGCAGGACCCCCCAGCCTGCCCTTTCTGCTCCTGTCCTGCCGGACCTTTTCTGGCCCCAGGCGAGGGGCAGCTCGGCCCCCACCTCCCGGACGGGGGTATCTAACCGCAGCACTGCCGGGCAAACCTGGTGCCACTGGCACATCGTAAGGACGAAACCGCTGCTGGCCACCATTTGTTTCGGGGAGCAACTGGTTTTGGGGCCGTCTCCCTGCTAGATTTATGTTCTCTGAACAGTTAAGTACATTAGTGCAGGTAATCTCACTCCATTACCTTCTATAAAACCGAATCTGTGATTTCCTCCCTGGTGAGCATTTACCATAGTGAAATAGGCTACTATTTTCATATTTAACTCATTGGTAAGTCATAAAACCAGCTCAAGTTGTCTGCCCCAAAGAGCAGAAGCTGCGGGACGGGACGGTGGGTCGGAGCTTTTATGAGGCCCGGCGGTACCGGCACAGTGCGCTCAGCATCGCCTCTCGCTCGCCCTCGCATCCCTATCGCATCCCTCTCCTTCTGCTTTGAAATCGACAAAATTCAGAAATTTACAAGGCTTTTTAAAATCTGAGATGAAGCAATTAAATCTCCAGACTGGAGGATGTGAACCTTTAAAGGCCCTTTGCAGAATATCAAAAGAAAGAGAGGATTATATTTAGCAGGTGTGACAGCCCACGCAGGACATTTCATTGCGAAAGGGGCTGACATGAACCAGGAACCGATACTTAAATTAATATAAAACATCTTGGGGGAAAGGTGTTTTCTTTTCTTTTTCAAGCATTAGGAAATCATAACGCTTTCTGGCTTCTTCAAAAGCGAAAGGTCCAAATATACAGGAGTCATCTGGCATGTAAAATAAAAAGAGAGGAGGGAGAAAAAAAATGGGGGGAGTGGGACACCTAAAAATGCTTGGGACGAGGTTGGGAGGCAAATGTTGGGGGGCTATGACCATCTGCCCGGCCAAGAAAGCCAGTTGTGGTTTTTTCTCCCCTGCCTCACTTGAGGCTTTGCATTGCCACTTGCAGATCCACAGTTTCCCCCGTCCCGGGGCAGGTTGCTCAGGGCAGAGGTGCAGGACTGGGACGCGGGATCCCAGCCCTGCCGGGTACCCCAGCTGTGTCTGCGCCTGGTCCCACAGCTCTCGGCGCTGCAGCATCCTCCTCTCTCCCGCCACCTCTCCTTGCCATTTCCCTAACTCCCTGGAGACACAACCCTTCATTACAGGGGTGCTTTATTCTGATCGCTCTGTTTCTATTCATATCATAACCTACCAAGCCTCAGAGTGGAAAACTTGAGTCGACCATTTAGTGGGGAGGTGTCCGCTAACTTCTTGCTTCATTCACTAGTGCGTGTTCCTAATTTTAACCAAGCTGCTCCGTTTTGATTTTCCTAAGCTGTGGATTTAATGCCCAAAAGCTCGAGTTGTTTTCACACCCACTCAATGAGGGCCACACGAGGGACGCTGCCTATCTATCTATAGCAGGGGAGGCAGCGGCTGCGGGGAAGGTGGGGCGGGCAGCAACACGGACCCCAGCTCTGCGCCGCGGCCTGCGGGGAAGGGACCGCGGGGGCTCGCCGGGAGATCTCCATAGGTGGGTGCTGCTGCGGCAGGTCTGCGGCAGAGGGTACTCGGTCCCACTTTTGGGGTATTTTGTCTCTTCGCTCTGCTAATTTGTGGTCGAGGTGCACCATGTTGTTGCTTGGGACCTTCAGGTCCTGTGCTTGCTGTTCTTAGTCACTCAAAAATCTACAGCGAGGTAAAAAGCCGTCTTGCTGCTATGGCTGTTCTCAGAGGGAGGGAGGCGTTTGGTTGCCTGGACCGGCGCGTTATTGGGTACCCCTTGGCACTGAGAGAGTTAAAGGTCCTCGGCACCCACCAGCCCTGGTCTAGGCAGTGTCTAAAATCAGTCCTAGACCCGCTTTATTTTTTCCTTAAAAACAGGAAATGGAGCCCTGAAGGCTTTTTAACTGGA
>NW_009212855.1:0-212 GCF_000690835.1 Fulmarus glacialis | reverse complement strand
GCTGGGAGCTAAGGGCTTTGCTTCACGGAGCAGAATTCTGAAGCAAGAAAAAGAGAAAGTTATAGACTAAACCACAGAAATGTAAACATGTCTGCAGCTAAAATAACTCCACTTTCATTGAAAACACTCCTCGCTCACAATCAGACTTCTGTGTGCTATGCTCAATAAAACTGCATGCTAATAGCAACCAATTAATACATTATGTAGTTCTG
>NW_009212854.1:403-715 GCF_000690835.1 Fulmarus glacialis | reverse complement strand
CCGGACCCCTCCCCAAGGGCTTCTCACCCTGGGGTGACTGCACGGCTTCACCTCCCCTATTTGCTGTGGTTTAGGGTGAGGGATGGGGAAACCCTGCTCCCCGCGGGTGCCGGCATCGCGCCCGTGAGGGTTCCCTGGCAGACGTGTGGGTGAGGGCGAGGTGTGAGCCATCTTACTGGGGAAGCCCCGTGCCTCCAGCAACTGGGAGAGTCGGAGCCCAGACGAGGCTCAAGGCATAACGTGACTCCCCTGCTCCCCGTCCCTGCGGCAGCAAGTCCTCCCGGGCGCTGCCAGAGGCAGAACCCTCCTGCC
>NW_009212854.1:0-346 GCF_000690835.1 Fulmarus glacialis | reverse complement strand
CCTGCGGCTTCCCCTGCTCCCTCTGCTCCCGCTCTCACCCCGGTGCAGGCATCCTTTGTTTGCTGGGGAAGTGATTTCTTGGCTCTCCTGCTAATGCTTGGTGACATTTATATTGCTTTAATCAATATTAATTCTCTTTTGTCCCAAGTCAACAAACCCCATTTTTTTACTCCCTACCCACTGGTTTGATGTCATACAGGATTTGTGCCTCTTTCTGCCCCCGGTGGTGGCACCACCAGGAAACCTCCCACTGCCCTTGTCCTCTCCAGCTCTGCCTCCTCTGTCTCCAAAGTTTCCTTTTCTTCCAGCCGCCCTCCCAGGTGCCGGCATGTTGCGAGCCGGGAGC
>NW_009212853.1:0-1971 GCF_000690835.1 Fulmarus glacialis | reverse complement strand
AAAAATAAGCTGTTAGATATATCTTCTGTTTAATAACTGTGTAGAGGCAACATTGATTCTTATTTATTTTGGGGAGGAGGGGGAAAAAAGACAGAGAAACCCCGTAAGTGTTCATCTTGTGACTTTGAGAAAGAAGAATCGCCACCTTTTTTCCTCCTCCTCAAGAGTTACGTGACCAAGTGTAACTTATTCTGGCCCAAGCTCAAAGGTTAAACAAACAAAAAAAACGTGGTTTTACGCGTGGAAGACAAAACACAGTGAGAAGTACTTCTTGACTGAGATTTTAAGAATGTAGGCTTAGCATTAGTGTTCAGCTCTTTTATGACCTTCGATTGCTGCTCGTTGGGTTCCTATGGGTGTATGGTGTATCGCAAGATTTTTTTTTTTTTATGTTTTTATCGCAAGATTTTTTTTTTTTAATGATAATGTTGGATGAGTTCTTTTTTGTTGTTGTTGTCGTTGTTGGTTTTTTTATTAATCATTTTTCCCCTTCTTGGACCAGTTTTACTTGTACATAGGTTTGAAGATTAAAAAGAATTTTTAAAGACACAACTGGGGCAAAGACCTTTGACTTTTGCCCCGTTTCCCCATTCCCCCAAATGGGAGGGATTTATTTTATTTTATTGTTTTATTTATTTATTTATTTTCCCTATTCTTAAACTTTTCTCTCTCGTATTGCTGTGTGCATGTCAGACACCAGGGGGTGATGGCTGGGGAGGGGGGGAGGCAAGGGTGCAGGAGAGGGGGGCAGTTTTAATTGCATGACATTGCTGTAAATTAGTCTCTTTTGCTTTTGTTGTCTTTCCTGCCTCCGCCCTCTCTCTACTTCTCCTCCGAGCTCCCCTCCCATCACCCCCGTCCTTCTTTTCCCTCTTTTCTCTTCCCTTGTGTATAGATTTTGATGCTTCTGTTACATTGTACCTCTACAAAAGGCTGGGATTTCAATACAAAATAATAATAATAATTTAAAAATACCTATATCAGCAAAACCCATGTGGTACAAGCAGGAAGGGGATTACTTACACAAGATATAAGAATAAATGAAAGCAATACCTCTTGTTATCCTTCCTATTTTGTACTTTGAAGACACACACGCGCGCACACACACATATACAGACACAACCTGACATTATTTAATGGTTTAAAATGGACAAAAAAATCTGATGTATCCCTTGTTAAATAACTGTGAGCAACTTTAGTTCAAAAACCAATAAATTCATTCAGTAAAGATACTAGCTGTTGAGTGTCCTGTTTATGTCCATGAAAACGAACTTCTTTCCGCCAGTGCCAGACCCAGTAAGTTCCGTATCACGGCTTTCTACACCAAAGGAGCTGAAGATGGCCGGCGCGTAAGGCAGCATCCTCCCAGCCGCGGAACGAACGCCGTCTCCTCGCAGCACTGGGGTCTTAGCGCTGCGCCCAGCGTGCTCCACCCTCGCAGCACGGACACGCCAGGTACGGGCAAAGAGCAAGGACAGCTGTAGGCCTGGTTTTCCGCAGCAACGTGTTGAAAAAGATTAATCCAAATTACAGAGCAATCTCACACCCCCTAGATCCGATCTGGATGGAAACCACTGTACCAAAACCTGTTGCTGCTTGTGATCATTCTCAACTCTAACCTGAGCTGCTCACGTTGCTTCCAGATTTAGCATAGGAAGGATTTCTCCACCCTCCTTGCCTGAAACACTCTCAGTCACATACATTTGAAAAAGCTTATCAGGTACGTCCCTGGCTTGCGGTGGGTTTGGGGTTTTTTTTTGCTGGTCGGTCGGTCGGTTCGTGTGGCCGCTGGCTGCTCACACGTCTCCCTCAGCTCCTGGGTGCTCACCTTTAGGCTGGGTTTGTAACTTCTTCCAGGTTACCGCCTGGCAATTGGCCTCCTGGGCTCGCCGGTTGGGCTTGGCATGCCCAGGAGAAACCCGGACCGGCGTCGGTGCCTCCCCGCGCGGCTGGGCTAAGCGCGGCAGGCCC
>NW_009212852.1:6256-6702 GCF_000690835.1 Fulmarus glacialis | reverse complement strand
AGGGATCAGGTTAGGAAAACTAAAGCCCCAATAGAATTAAATCTGGAGACATCAAAGGCAACAAGCTTTTATATTATAGGTACGTCGGGGATAAAAGGAAGACTAGGGAAAATGTGCCCTCTCTGGAACAAAATGGGAGACCTGGTTACCCGGGATACAGAGAAGGCAGAGGTACTCGACTTTTTTGCCTCAGTCTTCACCGGCAAGTGCTCGAGCCTCACCGCCCAAGCTGCAGAAGGCAAAGGCAGGGACTGGGAGAATGAAGAGCCACCCACTGTAAGAGAAGATCAAGTTCGAGACCATCTAAGAAATCTGAAGGTGCACAAACCCATGGGACCCGATGAGATCCATCTACGGGTTGTGAGGGAACTGGGGGGTGAAGTTTTTAAGCCACTATCCATATATTTGAGAAGTCGTGGCAGTCCCCTGACGGTCCTGCTGACTGG
>NW_009212852.1:0-4874 GCF_000690835.1 Fulmarus glacialis | reverse complement strand
ACTGTACCCTGGGCTGCATCAGAAGAAGCGTGACCAGCAGGTCAAGGGAGGTGATTCTGCCCCTCTACTCTGCTCTGGTGAGACCCCACCTGGAGTACTGTGTCCAGCTCTGGAGCCCTCAGCATGGGAAAGACATGGACCTGTTGGAGTGGGTCCAGAGGAGGGCCACGAAAATGATCAGGGGGACAGAACGCCTCTCCTATGAAGAAAGGCTGAGACAGTTGGGGTTGTTCAGCCTGGAGAAGAGAAGGCTTTGAGGAGACCTTATTGCAGCCTTTCAGTCCTTAAAGGGGGCTTACAAGAAAGATGGGGACAAACTTTTTAGCAGGGCCTGTTGTGACAGATCAAGGGGGAATGGTTTTAAACTAAAAGAAGGTAGATTTAGACTAGATACAAGGAAGAAATATTTTACTATGCAGGTGGTGAAACACTGGAACAGATTGCCCAGCGAGGTGGTAGATGCCCCATCCTTGGAAACATTCAAGGTCAGGTTGGACAGGGCTCTGAGCAATCTGATCTAGTTGAAGATGTCCCTGCCCACAGCAGGGGGGTTGGACTAGATGACCTTTAAAGGTCCCTTCCAACTATTGTATGATTCTAAGATTCAGTATCAGTGTAGAAGAAACTATATAAACAGGTAAGCATTGTATAATGTGAGCTTAAACAAACACAACTCAAGAGGAATATTGCCACTTAGAATGCTAAAACATACCTACTTAGAATATCCTGGCATCTCACAAGCTTCCCTAGCATTTAGCATCTATACTATATCTATATCTGTGTGCATTCATTTTCCTTAACCTAATTAGTGTCAAAAAGAAAAAGAAAACTCTGCATTGTATGTGTTCCCTCTTGTGGGCAAAGCAGCCACCTGCAGCTATTCAAGCTTATTCAGAAACTCGGGATCCCATACTTTCCTAAGTTTGAAATTCAACAGTTTCTGATTTAAAGTTGGTTCAAGTCTTTTGCTCATCTTTTCACCACATGGAATTTCCAATTTTTCATTTAAATTACATCATAACGAAGGCAAAACATGGTACGTACATATATTTTATTTTCTAAATATCCTAAGCACTTTACGTTGCTGTACCACTTACAACGTGAATAGAACAATGGAAATCAAACCTTGTATTACTTTGATGGCCTTAGCTTTTATTATTTTCAGTGACTGAGGAGAGTATAAGATAGGTGACACTAACAATATAGGCTAAGTATTATATGACTTTAGAGAGGCAAACATAAAACTAAAATAGTATCAACAAATACAAGTTGATACACGTTGTCCTACAAGTTGTATACCCCCCGTGGCATGCAACCCAATTTAAGAAGATAGAAAAAGAAAAAAGAAGGAGTACCTTTCCCGTAGTTTTTTCAGTTCCACATCTCTTTCACTTATTAATTCTGAGATACTAACAAAATAATTGTGTTCCAGATTTAACAGCATTTCAGAAGCTGGAGAATGTATCAGATCATGATAAACATCTGCAAAATCTTCATCCCAGCTGGTTTCTTCAGGTTTTGCATATTCTAATGTTGTCTAAAAATTGTAAGATACTTTAAAGCATATGGTACCTTTTAGGACATACAAGGATCCCTCGTAATGGTGGGGCAAAACCTACTAGGCATGCACACTGTTGCACAACCTTCAACATACATGAATTATCTTTCTTAATTTGAGCTTTCTGTATTCTGCTTTAGCTTTAACATTTTCTCCCTTCCCATATTCTTTCTCTCTCAAAGCAACTAACACCAGAAACATTCAGGTTTTGACTACAGTGAGGAATTACCAATTTTCAGCCATCACCAACTTGGAAAGAACAATAATATCTACAAAAATATTTGCAATTGATGAATTTTAGACAGGGGCCAAAACACCAGCTGTGCCAAGAAAGATATTTTGCTCGAAAGGATGACTAACCTCTGATGTCCCTAGAATTTGATCAACAACACTGATTTAAGAAAAGCCATTTTTATTGAACAAAGAATGGCCCAAAGATGCCAGTTTTGCAAGCTCCTTTATACTGAAACACTCCTTATATTTGCAATCATTCCCACCAGATTCAGCTGACAAATTGAGATTGTATCATTTGAAGTATAGGTTAGAAATGTCAAGAAATGATCTAATCTCACCCTTGCACTCAGGCTAACCTATTCATAGAAACTGCTAGCACAGAAGATTGTCAACTCTTTGCTAGCACAGAAGATTGTCAACTCTTTCAATGTTTTATCACATTCCCATGCCCACCCAAGACAAATTTTTCCTTCTTAAAGGTTAAGGTAATTTCATTTTGTTGATGTTCATTAAGGCAGATGATTTGCTTCCAATTCTCTTTAAAACAGATGTATGTTTTGGAATTTTTCACAACATTCTTCTATATCCCATGACATACAAATTCAATTCCTATAAACTTTTCCTCAAATGCTGCAGTTTCTGTCATTCTTTTTTTCTGTTCGCTAGGACTCCTCCAGTTCTTTTGCATTCCTCTATTTTAAAGATCACATGCAAAACTGGACACATTACTCCAGCTAAAGCCTCATCATCGCTAAATAATGTAAAATAGTCACATGAACTCAGAAAATGAGCTGAAAAGTCTCTCCCAAAGATACACTTTCTCTTTGGAGTCTTCATTGCTATTATTGAACATTGAGGATAGGAGTACCACTTTACTATCTCTTGCTTTGATTCTAATGCACTATAACCCTTATGTCTATTTTTTGAGTATCACAAGCTATTTACCCCTCAATTTTCTATCTTTTGAGTCTATTAAATTCAGAAAAAACTTGACTGAGAACTTGTAGGATGAAGACTTAATGATCACTTTCGGATAAAAAGAAAAAATTGTAAGAATTGATCAGTAAAAGTGAATTTCAGTGTAATTTTGCATCTTCACAGATGTGATTATGTCTGCACATGCACACACATGCTCACAAAGCAAGTCCTGAATATTAACTTTTCAGCCTTATTCTTACCTCTTTATAAGATTTAGCCCAAGTATCTGCCAGCTGGTTTATGTCTACTTTTCCTGATTTCACTGCTTCCAGAGCCATTTCAGCTTCTCTATCATAATCTTTTATAGTTTCCTCTTCTATGAACTTATTAAGAGATTGCTTCAGGTCTATTATAACAAGAAGAGAATGGTCCATCAACAAAACACGTCAGTGGAAGTATCAGTAATCATCTAGGAAACATACAAATAAAGTTTTTCTGAAGACCTTTTAATCGGGCACCTCACTTGCTAGTACTGACAGTAATTTTCTTTAATGTTTTGCTGTTTTAAAAACAATTTTTTTAAGACTGTTCTAGTAAATACCCTTCTTTTTGTTTCTTAAAGCAGGTTTTAAGACACTTGTGGACACGGACATAGGGCACTAATTTAAGAAAATAATTCTCACCGTTTTCTATAAAGCATGGCAGATTGTGCAGAAGCATTAGACGTCCATGCAGATGACTAATATTCTCTTGCACAGGGAATTCAAGAGGCACGGTAAGCATTAAATGTTGATTTCCAGCATTGAATTTGTACACATAGTCTCTCTCCCTAGTGCAGGTCTTTCCTTTATTAGGTTTCATCTTCTTGAGTTGATTTCCTGCATTAGAAATGAAAATAACATGAGTTACATTCCTGTAAAATCATAAGTAAAAAATGCTAACTAAAAACATGGCTTTGTTAATAATTAACAGCTTCTGGCAAGAAAACTTAAACGACCAAATTTTTCATAGATACTCACCTCAATTTCAACTTCCAAATACATAGATTGGAACTGAAGCGTAAATACCAGTTTCCAAAACACTGAATGCTTCTAAACTGTAATTGAGTATATCAATATATAAATTTGGGTAATTACTCTTACAAATTACAGAATAAGCCTCCCGACTTAAAGGCAGAACCAGAACAGAAGGAATCCTCATAAATAGCAAACTTCAACTGAGACACTGTAACTGCTGCCATGCATGTCTCAAAATCTGAAATCCTTCACAGTGCATTAGGATTTTATTTCCTCCTTTCTACGGGTGGTAGACTTGGAGGGGGGGGAGCGGAAGTTCGCAATCATTTTTAGAAAAAGCTTATTTTGTCATTTTGTAACCTGCTTTAGGATAGATTGTAATTATTTTTAAGTAATACCATTAAAAATAAGCCAAAAGAAAAGCAAGAGAACTGTCTACAGGATGAAAATACAGGATGGGAGCACATACCTGTGTCAGTAATTTTTCCCTCCACTAGGGCTCCTCCACACATTCCTCTTTTTTGAACATTACCTGCAAAGCTGGACACATCACTCCAGCTGAAATCTCCCCAGCACTAAAAAACACGGTCCAAGGAGAAGAAAAGCAGAAAACGAAAGGAAAAAAAGTGTATTTTCCACAACAAAATTCATGGGACCAGTTTATAGGGTTGTGGGGGTTTTTTGTGAACATTTTTCCTACATTTGGAAACGGATTAAACAAATTAGTTACAAATTGCTTCACGACAGCAGCAAAAGTCTCAGGGCAACCAAAGCTAAACCGAGGCGGTCTCCTGGCCCGTGGCGGAGAGGGATTTAAACAGCACCACTTCGAAAACAAAACCGACGAAGGTCCTTCTGCCACTCCCCGACAAAGCAAGGTTTAGTGGGGAGGAAAAGGGCGGGACGAGGTGACCCCAGCGCAGCTGAGCAGCCGGCCTGCCCCAGCAGAGAGAGGGGCCAAACCCCCTGTCCAAACCCGGCGCTTCTGCCCTCAGCTCCACCGCAGGCTCTGGGGTGCCAGACCGGTGGCCCACACCAAGAGAAGCAGCATTAGCTCCCATTGCTGAAAAAGCAGAAGCAAAGCTGGCGGCGGGAGGGAAAGGCCTGCAAGATCCCGTCCCCCTTCCCCCCGGGAAGGCTCCAAAACC
>NW_009212851.1:0-4896 GCF_000690835.1 Fulmarus glacialis | reverse complement strand
ATGTTGAGCTGAGGGGCCGGAGGCGGTCTAGAGCGGACCAAACCAAACCAAACCAAACCAGGCCAGGCCAGCCCAGCCCAACCCACTGTTAAACATGTCCCGCTCACCCAACAGGCGCGCCTCAGAAGAAGCAGAGTGCGGTTTGCCCCTTGCATCAAGGGTGGCGGTGGGCCTTAAAATGGAGGCTGCCAGTGTGCTGGCACTGAGGGAATGCAGGGCTGTGAGAAGGGTCCTCTTCAAAGCAGCCAAAAGCTGTTACTAAACTCAGCTGCCTAAGTGCTGCATCTTCCTGTATTCAGGATGCGAATTATTGGTGGGGTGAGTTGTGCCTGTTGGATACTCTTTGGCTTCAGTCTAGCTGGAGACCCTAAAAAAAGAAAAAATCCCTGAAAATACATGAAACAAGTTAGAGCATGCATAAGGCTTGCTTGGTGACAGGCACAAAGCAGGACAGAAGAGGGGGGGGAAGAACAATCCTCTGGAAACACCCTGTCCTCTGGTATGCTGTGTCTTCAGTATAACTGTCAATACCTCAAAAGGCCTTATCCTTTTGGTGCAACCCTATTCCTACTCAGGAATGTTTCTTCAGCCCTTTTCTTAAGCCTTCCCAATTCAGTATACACCAACACAAGCTTTCTGTTCCCTCAAGCTCCCTTTGCTAAATATTTCCAATTGCACGTACTCCTTACAACCCTTCTCTCCTTTCAATCTCTCTTCATCTCAAGGATGTCCTAGGCAAAAACAGGACTTCAGCTTATGTTAGTTGCGCTGCAAATGTATGTACTTTCATCCTGTTAAGCATGTAATTTAATACATATCTTTGTTATTAAATTTGTCCCATAAAACATGAAGCTTTCAAAGTGGATCAGATTAATGTTCCTGCATCCAACTCAAGTCCCCTCCTCCTAGACTTTGTGTTTCATTTTGTGGCCTTAATGTGGTAGTCAAGTAACTAATGTGTTCATTTTCCATTATTGGGTGCTTCTGTTTTATGGCTCTGAAAGAGAAGCTCCTATAACTGAAGTTAGGATTCAACCCATCCCAATTAGGTTTCCAAGATCATATCATTACTGTTGAGAGAAAAGCCTGGGTTCTTGCCTTTGCTTGACTGGAGAGAGTTTTCTACCATGTTGTAGTATCTTAATATGTGGTTTGCTACTGTTTTGATGGATAAAGAGAGAAAGTCTTCAATCCTTAGAACACAAATGTGAGGGTAATTTTCACCATATGTTTGTGAATGAATCTTTCAAACTGTCCTTGGAGACAAACACATGCTCACAGTCAGGGAGGCTGTTTTCAGGACTGCGAAATCCCCACAAAAGCTGAGGCGGTTAAATCTGCAAGGGCGGACTTCTGCAGCTGAACAGTGCTGGCTGGCAGGATCAGGGTGTCCCCAAGCAATTCAAGAACCTACAAAGAAACGTTGCTAGGGCACTCATTATCTAGGCCTTGTGTTCAATAGACATCATTTAATAAAAATAATAATGGTCAGGTAAACAACTTTATAGCAAACATTTAAATATTTCCCTGCTGTGCTTATAACCAAAATATAGGTGTATCACCCTGGTATGTTAGGATAGGCAAGCAAAACTAATTAACATGTATTTAATCATAAAAACTGATTAGAATGTAAAAAATAAAGAAGAACAAATCAGATGTTGTCTATATGTAATATATGTATCTACCGAGTCTGACATCGCTTTAGTTAATATAACTTCACTGTATGTCTTGACAAAACAGGTAAGATTATTACCCATCTAAGCTCAGTTTTGTCAATTAGCTGCACAGAAAGCACAGACACAAAGCACCCACATGTACAATTTCTTTCCAATAAATAGACTAAGTATCCAACTCAGAACATCTTGTCTTGTAAGCAGAGCCCGTATTTTTATAGGCAGCAAAGCAATTAAGGGGGCCTGTGAGCCTCCGTGCTTCGACAGTTCTAGACCTAACACATGAGGGGTATGGGCGTTTTTGCCTGTCCACTTTCTCCAGTGTTACATTAAAAAATAAACAGCTATGGTATAGGAAAGACGATGGAGAAGCCTCAAGCTGGCCTCATAAAGCTCTTTAAACACAGCACACACACAGGAAAATAAATCTACCTTCAACCCGGTCATCTCAGACCCCCCAGTCCTATCACTGCTTGTAATTCATACTCAGTTGGCCATTAGCAGCTGGTTAAGCAGCACAGGAGGAGTTTGTTGCGGTGTAATGCTGATGAGTGTAATTGCTGTAATTACACTGGGAGCAGCTGTAGGATAGGTTGTTTTTTTGGTTTTTTGTTTTGTTTTTTTTAACTGTCTGCAGTGTGTTTGTGGGAAGCAGGAAGAATTTGTTTAGATGACCCCATGTCCCTATTTCAGTAGGTAATGCAGCTGTGGGCTTGTATGGACATACTGTACATAGTCCTAGAAAGATTACTAGAGAAGGCTGAAGCCCAAATGTTGGGGGTTTTTTTCCCTAACAAGCCTAATTCAATTTAGGGGGCAGGATGCTTAGCACCTATAGGCTCCCTTCTTACCCTAATTAGAGCCTATTGGGAAAACAAACCAATTGCTGCAGTGATACCCTATCAGATGGGAGTACGAAGTGGCTGCCGTGAAGAAGGGCAGGTTGTTTGCTCCTTCGATGGCTAGTGCTGGGCCAAGTTTTAAAGCTCGTACTGCAAAATCAGAAAGGACCCAAGGGGAGAGTGTGGGAAATGCTTTAGGAGCTGCAGTGGGGGGTTGTGAGAGGAGAAGGAGGAGAGGAAGGAAGAAGTATCAGAAGTGGAGGTGCAAGAAGAAGCAGCACAAGTGTCAGAAGCTAGAAGAATGCCTGACACTTGAGGTAGGTTTCTTAAAAGTTTGGTGGAAAGAGAAACGTTGGGAAGGTTGAAACTTTGGTAAGCTGCTAAGATGGCCTGGTATCTGGGGAGTGCAAGTCTGGAGTTGGTGTGTGTGTAAGGAGTTTTGAAAAACCAGCAGGATTTTGAAGAACTAGAGCAAAAGGGGAGACTGATTCTGGTTACTGGGAAAACCAGAAGAGGGAGACTTGAGAGAAACCTTGGTGTGGAGATAAGATAATGGAGTGGGAGAGGATAGGCCTGTGCCCTATGCTTTTGTGGAGTAGGGACCTAGGAAAAAGCTTGAGGAGGACCAGAAGTATGGAGTACGTGTTTTTTCAAGGGTTGGCCCCAGTGATGAGTAGGAGAAGGGTTGTGAGGGAAAGCTGGAGGAAAACAAAATATGATGAAGAGAAGAACTCTAAGGAACTCTTCAAGCAAAAAAATAGGATAAGCTAATATGTAAACTCTTATTATCTTACGCATGTGAGGCGTTAAAACACAAACTATCATCTGTTTGCTCTTATCCCAGTGGATATAGGGGATAAGATGAATGGGAAGGTTGAAAGATGTGGTTAGGAAGTGAGAGGTGAGTGTACAGGAGAAAAGAAATGCCCGGCTCTGGTGTGAGCTTGAACATTGATGTCTTTCCCGGTGTGTTTGAAGGAAGAAACATGTGAGGATACACTGAAAGAAGAAGAGAGAAGGCTTTGGTCTGTTGTGCGCTTTAATGATCTAAGAGCTCCTAACCTGCAGATGGCTGCTTTAGTCTGGTATTGAATTGCAAGGAAAAAGAAATGTTTGATGGGCTAGGGAGTTGAACTTGCACAGTGGTGTAGCAGACAGCATGCTTTACTCGGCTGCAAATTCCTGGCTTTGACTAACAAAAGGGGTTTGAAATTAATAAAGTCCTTATGTTTAAATATTCAAGGAAATGACTATTATAAGACCAAGCACAGAACCAGGTTATGCAGAGAAGGACAATCTAGCCGTGGTTATGGTTAAAAACTTTAGCAGAACTAAGGGTTTATCTTGGACTAGCTGATAGTAAATCAAGAAGAAAGCCTGTCTCAAAAGGCTGTTGCAAAGTTACCACTAATAGTGTTAATTACTGAGTTCCTGTGTGTCCAGATCTTCTAGTGCTATTGAGTGACCACAGCCAGTGTGTACAGCGAGCACCAGTACCCTCTATAAAAGCTCAGCTATTTGTTCCCAAAATTGTCTGCCAGAATCCCTCCTAGCAGAGCTTGCTGCTGACTTGGCCTGTCTCTTGGCCGTTAAGAAGCTCCTGGTGTAGTGTACTCGTATTTGTTGAGATACCTTCTGGTTGTAGTTACCACTCTGAATCCACCAATCGTGCAAAAACTGCTGCCTTTTGGTTAATGCGGGCAAATATATTTTGTGTTTCAGACCCCCCCCCCCAATGTCTCTCTTCAACTTCTCGTTTGAGTCGGTTTGGCTGCTTGCCTGTTTGTTGGCTCAGTCTTTGCCTTTTTTCATTGCAGTAAATCCGTTGTTTGGTTTAATGGCCCAGTTGCCAGTGAAACTGAATATTGTGACTAGGTAATTATTGTGACTAGATAATGATCTCTGGCTGCTTTTGAAAATAGTATTCTCAGCTGCACCTCAATGTTTATTTTTCTGTAAATGTCTCAACATTTCTCTTGCAGCAGGAAACCCATTATCCAGTTTTGAAGCTTACTGCCAGTGACATTTTTGCTTCATTTTTTATTAATAAAATGTGTCACATCATCATTATAACACAAATTATGAGAATGTTTTTGGTGAGATGGATAAAACTAAAAGCTATCAAGTCACAGCGCAAGTCCAACCTTTCCATTTAATACACTTCAGTCTCAAGACTCTCTATTATAATTTGCTGTTCTTCCTTTTTTGTGAATATAATAGTTGTTTAACCGCCGCCTGAGTATGTCCTCCGCGGTGTTAATTCTGGCGAGAGGGAAAGCGGCAGCCCCGGGGGGGTGCGATCCCGCCGGGCGCTCCCTTCTCCTAATGATGTCCCCGCAGCGCTTGGCTTTCGTGCCAGGCCCGGAGCTGCTGCCGGAGCC
>NW_009212850.1:5933-6185 GCF_000690835.1 Fulmarus glacialis | reverse complement strand
GCCTTCCCTAGTTGGCTCACTCACCAACAGTTTCAGGAAGTGTCCCGGTTTTGGCTGGGATAGAATTAAATTTCTTCCTAGTGCTGCGGTCTTTTGGATTTAGTATGAGAAGAATGTTGATAACACACTGATGTTTTCAGTTGTTGCTAAGTATCTTGTCAAGGACAACTACCCTACAGGAAGCTACGAAGCTAGACTGGGAGGAGGGAACAGAGCAAGGACAGCTAGCCCAGCTGGCCAACGGGGTATGCT
>NW_009212850.1:0-5818 GCF_000690835.1 Fulmarus glacialis | reverse complement strand
TTTTTTTTTTATTTTTTTTTTTTTTTTTTTTTTTTTCTCTTGTCTGTCCTATTAAACTATCTTTATCTCAACCCACGATTTTTTTTTTTCCACTCTCACCCTTCCGATTCTCTCCCCGCCCTGCCGAGGGCGGGGGGAGTGAGCAAGCGGCTGCATGGTATTTAGCTGCCTGCCAGGTTAAACCACGACAGGAAGTTATCTTCTACACACACCAGGAACCTCCTAGACTGTTTCCTCTCTGCTGTATTGTATTTCCAGCAGATATCTGGTAAGTTGAAGTCCCCCACGAGACCAAGGGCTAGCGATTGTGAAACTTCTCCCAGCTGCTTATAGTATATTGTGTCTGCCTCTTCATCCTGGTTGGGTGGTCTAGAACAGACTCCCACCATGATATCTGCCTTGTTGGCCTTCCTCCTGATTCTTACCCATAAACACTCAACCCTATTGTCATCATCGTTAAGCTCCAGACAATCAAAACACTCCCTAACATACAGGGCTATCCCACTGCCTCTCCTTCCTTGCCTATCCCTTCTGAAGAGTCTATAGCCATCTGTTGCAACACTTCTGTTGTGTGAGTCATCCCACCATGTTTCCATGATGGCAACTATATCATACTTTTCCTGCTGCACAATGGCTTCCAGCTCCTCTTGTTTGTTGCCCATGCTGCATGAATTGGTGTAGATGTACTTCAGTTGGGCTATTGATCCCACCACATTTTTGGGGGGAGAAGCCCTAATTCCTATGTGACCATTTTCAGGTGCTTCCGTGGTTTTAACAGATCCATAACCCTTATATCTTTTCTGCTGCACGGATCTCCATCCCCTACCTCCATTGACACAGCAGACGGAGGGACCTCACTAGCACACCATCCCTCAAACAAGACATCTTCTAGATGTCTTGGTAAGAAAGATTCTCCTGTGGGATGTGTGTATATCTATATCACCCAGGGACTTGAATTTATTTGAAAATTGCATGTATTCATCTGCTAGAGAGCAATTTAATTTAGATATTCGTATTGCCAGTGCCTGATAGCTGCTTAAGATACATACAGTATCTTATTTATATGTCCAGCCATAGCAGTAGAGCACGTGGCATTGCTGAATTACCAAATCAATACTATTAAGTTGTACTGTTATTAATTTGGCCTAGACCTTTCAACCAGGCCTGCTTGCACAGAATTTGGCACTTATGTGAAACCCCACTGAGTTCTGAATGGAAGATATAATCTATATATTGCTATTGTCTTGACTGTCTGCTTTCTTTGTGCCCTAGAGAGTTGCCTAAATTAATGCATATATATATATTTTATCCACTGGGAATGAAAACTTGCTGTGCTTCAAAGATGCGTAAACATAAATTTCCCCATTTATTACCAGCTCATTACAGTAAGGATTAATTAACACTTGTATGAAAAAAGTTTTCTATGGAGTAGAAGATTACATTGGTAATTGTATCAAACAGGTTCTTCATAGTATTGTGGCATTTGTTTTTGTATATGAAATGGTATAAAGCAATCCTTCGTGTTGTATCTTTGCATCCACAGTTACATGTAGTGCAGTACAATATTAAATGGCCACATGCCGTTTTGGTTGCAAACATTAATTTTTCAATGCCAGCTTTATCTTTAGGGACTGCTACCTTTGGTTTGTGTTTGCATTTTTCAGCCAGTATAATTCAGAAGATTCACAGATTCACTTTCACATGTACATACGTTTAATTTTAATGTCCAGCTAAGTTATAGCAAGATATTCTGTAGAGGGGAGTGGACGGAATAAAAATTTGTTCAATAATTGTATGTTTACACTAATGCTCTTTTTAGTAAAATGCCAGAAAAATATATGAAAAATCCGTTTATAGTATAAATAAATAAATAAAATAATAAATTTTTAAAAAATCAAAATTTGCAGGTAAGACATTTATATCATCAGAGCTGGAGACAATGATAACAAAATACTCCTGCATATTTAACAGACCTATTTCAAAATACACTTGCAAGAATGTAATTTATTCATGCTTTATATGCTGTGTGCATACAATAGATGTACTGTAAGAATCAGATCTCATTAAATTAAACCTTCAAACCTAGCAACCTAAATACGTAAAGGAGCATTGAAGCTAAATTATTTTAAATGTTTCATCAGAAAAATTTTCCGAGTGTAACTCCTTGTGATTTTAGGACATACTACACTTTTATGAAAACTGTTATTATGACAGATTAGAAAATATGATGATTAAATACAGAGCTTATTGTGTCATTGTATTACACAGAGGGTTGCATGAGCAAGTTCTCCCATATCAACCAACCATGCTAAAATTCTTAATTTTCCACTGAAATATTATAATTTCCTCAGGATCATAAATTAAATAGTATGGTGCATTATGACATGATGAGGAAGCGATCCTTGCAGAAGTAAAACAGTGGATATTGTCTAACTATAAATTTTGTTGTAGGTACTTTAAACAAATTGAGAAACAGATCACTGCAAAAGATTAATAAAAAGCCCAAAATGTTTCTTTCCTAAAGCCTTCTCTTAACTTGTATGAGCAAGAATCTGCAGGAAGCAGCTACAACAATTTTGAGTGGAGATGAGGACTACCACCACAGGCATTGGAAGCCATATTGCAGAAAGGTGCAAGAAGAGTTTTCTTGTCAGTAGACCACTGCTGTCTATTTAGTCTTCATATAGAGGTAAAAACACCAATAATTTTCTTTTGATTCAGCCTGGGCCAACATCTTCTCGGTGAAGTACCAGAGAAGCAGGTATGACAAAATCTCTTTTCTCATGACCTTCCCAATATCCTAGATAAAGGATATTGTTGGTCATCAACTTAAAATTATATCTGAAAAACAATACAAAGAGGTATTGCAAAATTATTTTTTGTTGTTATTACTAATGAGATTTGAGTGACTTCAAACTTAACATATCTTACGCATAACTCACACTGCCAGAAAGTCCCCTTCTTACTCACCTGTTCTTTTCTATAAATACCATAGCTCTTAATACGTCTGAGAAGAGACATGAGAAATCCAAGCCTACAGCCAGCAGTGAAATTCTGTTAATGGTCTCTGACATAAAAGGGATTACTTACTCTATTATGAACAGGACCAGAAAACCTTGGATTAGTTCGAATTTAACCAGTTTCTCCGAGAGAAACTTAGTAATTAAAAATAACAAAATCTTAAAACCATTGCCTTCAGCTTCAACAAGGGCTTGTTCCTATAGGGCCTTTATTTTGCAGACACAAATTCTTCTAATCTCCTGGAACAGACAGTTACTTCTCACAAACATTTGTACACTACAGTAGTCAGCAACAGACGTAAGTCTACAGGAATCACTCAACATTTGTCTAGAGTGTTCCAAAGCCAGTTATTAAGTTTATGGATTACTTGTGCTACTGTGTTTGAACACCATCCTTATAATCTGCCAAAGCCATCTCTTGCATTTTAACCCTTCCAAACTACGCAAAATGAAAAATAGAATCTCAATTTGAATTTTTAAGCTTGACCTGTTCTCTGAAATATATGATGCTGTCACTAAAAAGTCAATATCTGACAAAAGTTAACAAACACATACTGGTATCTGAAACAGCTGCAGTAACTCAGATTCCAGTGCTTGCTAACATACAGTAAATTTTGACTTTTTATAGGTGATTGATGTGAATATATTTGTTGGGAATTCAACAGAAAATCACATCCTTACACATATGAAAATCATTAACAGAAGAATAATGTAGGTAACTTTTAGGTTATTAATCTTTAAGTTTCTTTTTTATTTCCTTTCTCTGATTTCTCCCTGGGTGAGGAGATGGGGGAGAAAATTACAAGCACAAGAAAAGCATAAAAAGTATTAGTGGAAATGCTCTTGGCTGCACATAAAATATAATTTAAATATCATGGGGATAAATTTAAGATTGAAGATTCAATGAAAAAATAAACTAATATAATTATTGATGGCAGTTGTAGAAGGAGGGGAAGCAAGAAATGACTTAAGAAATAGCTTTTACTTTCATCTCTTTGTCCACATTTAGATATTCAGTAATCTAGCCTTCAAATGTCCAGCTGGGTTGGACTAGTTGTCCATTATTTAACTGAGTATCCTGTTCCCGACACTGGCACTAGTATACGTTCTTTAGGAAGAGCATGTGAGCATGGCTGCCTTCTGCAGTCCTTTACCCATGTATTCCTCTAATACCCACAGTTGTTTTCTGAGGATATTCCTGCTACTTCTCCTGTAGCAGTGTATGAATCTACTGTCCAATAATCTTTCTTTTTTTTTTTTTAATTTGAATTTATTTTTTTTAAACCTACTGATATTATTGGCCTCCTCTTGTGGCACCACATTGCAGAAATTCACTGGAGAAAGAAGTATTTCCTCTTTTCTGTTTTAAATTGATTATTAATCTCCTACTAATTTCAGTGAATTCCATTTAGTTTGAATATGGAGGGATTTGGAGATTAACAGTTTTGTTTTCATTATATCCACCACCACACAATTTTCTAAAACTCTATCATATCCCTCAGCCTTCTCCTATCAAAATTGAAAAGTTCCGACCATTTTAGTCTTTCCTCGTAAGGCAGCTGTTACACCTCTTTAACTATTGTAGTGGTACCTCCTCTAACTCTGCCTTGTCCTTCTTAGGATGCTAAAAGCTGCACATAGTGCTCACTATACAGTCTTGCAAAGGTCTTATATGTAGTAAAATTGTAGTAAATTGTAGTAAAATCCTGCCTCTATTTTCATATAATTTTTAATGAAGTACAATGTTTGCTTGACTTTTTGGTGGTGTTGTTTTAAAGGAATGATTTCAGAGAACTGTTGAGAGCATTCCTAAAATCTTTTTCTTGAGTTTCAACTGCTAGTTTCAACTCCAGCATCATGTAAGCATGGTTTAGATTATTTTCTCTTAGATGCATTATCTTACATTTGAAACTCATGAAAACTGATCCTCTACCTTTTCATTCATTCCATTTTACGAGGTCCTGTGCATTTACCTTGTCGTCAATACAAAACACGAATTCCCAAAACACCCTTAGTATCATTTGTCAGCTTGGAGATTTTGTTGCACACTGTCTTCTTCTGGTCATTAATGAAGTTGATGAATGAGTGCTGGTACCAAGGCAACACCTGAAGAGCGCTGGCAGCTGAATGAGATGGAATTTCCCTTCACTGAATCACCTATTGCTTTGTAACAGAATTTTCTCTCTCTATAAAGAACTTCCATAAGTGATCTCTGTCTCATTTAAAGACTTTTGTGCTTGCACATACCCAAAATGTACAAAAGGGTTTCAGGTCCTGAGGAAATGTATCTTTCAATGGGATGCAACACTGATTTAACACCCTAAATTGTTCAGTCCATGGCTCTCATGGGAGCAAATAATTTATAAATCTAAATTTGCAGGCAAAGAAATAAGAAAATCCATTTAATAAATGAAAACACTTTTGCAGAGAAGGATCAGGTAGGAAACTCTTTAAAAAAAGATTTAACATAAATCCATTGGTTGCTTACTACATCAGCGAGGCCTTCAATTGTAAGCATATAAGCTATACAGAACAGTCTGTGAAGCATTTTGATTTCCTATTTCTGTTTCAGTTCAAACATGAGTTGTCTGTGATATTGAAGGAATTAATCAAAAATTTTGTTCAGATGCATGATGTTCATAAGATTTCTGCTAGATTACATATTGCATTTGCTACCTTGACATTAAACAAAAGTTTGTTTATCTATTATGTATAGTTGTAGAGGAAGAGAAAAATACTATTAGCAAATTAAAGGTATGTAGTCCTATGACGATTGGAGTGTTGCAATGGATGGCTAT
>NW_009212849.1:0-317 GCF_000690835.1 Fulmarus glacialis | reverse complement strand
TTTTCCCCCTGTAGAAACGTGTGTGGGTCTTTCCACTGCGTCGCCCCCCGCTCAGATAACGCGCGTGTCTCGCTGAGCTGACCCACGCGGGTTTCGCAGGCACCGACCCCACGTCAATGCCGAGCACAACTTCCAGCGCTAGCAGCAGGACGCCGGGCAGGGAAGTGCGAGCATCCCAACGCTCTTCTCTTTCACCTGCTCTGTTTGTTATTTGATCACCTAATGAAAAGATCGATGGCAGCCTGTTTATCTGGCCGATAGTGTCAACAGATTAAAGGGGCAGCAATCAGACGCTTCCCAGCCGGGCTGGGCGCAAC
>NW_009212848.1:1468-1690 GCF_000690835.1 Fulmarus glacialis | reverse complement strand
GAGGTCACGCTACCCCCCCACACCCCTCCGTAAAAAAATCGCCCTCTTCAAATTTTGGGGTGCTTCTGCCCCGATTTCCTCGCTTTTCCTCCCCAAACCCGAGCCCACACTTCAGCTCCCCGCTGCCACCCCAAATCCGATGGGGAAAGGCCTTATTTTTTTAATTATTTTTTTGTTTAGTCCTGACCCCAAACACTAGCACTGAAAATTGCAATTTTTTTT
>NW_009212848.1:0-1417 GCF_000690835.1 Fulmarus glacialis | reverse complement strand
TAAACCCCCGCCAACAACAGTAACAAGATCTCCAACTATCTCCTCCAAAAATAAAATTCTTGATCCCCCAATGTTACGCATCGTCTCTTCCCAAAGTGTATTTCCCCCTCTATGACTAATTTTTTTTATCTCCCCTCGCCTTTTCTTCTCCCCCACATGCCGAGCTCCGCAAATTTCTCTCTCGAAAACAAAACAAAACAAACCCCAAACCTTGCACAAAGCTCCGGGTAGAAATACAGCCCCCTCCCCCCTCCCCCCCAAATTACATTTATTGGGGAAATAACCACAAAGATACGGGCCCCCCCAATCGCAAATTGATCTGAGCATCACCACGTTCACCGCTCGCACCTAACGCCGGTGGCCGTTGCCTATATATATATGTATATATCTCATATATTATTTCTGATGGGTTTGGTTAATTCGTTCCCCAAACCGAAATTCCTTCACATGACAAGTTGGGAAATCGCTTCTTTCTAATCATTTCTTTGTAGTTACAGGTTTTTCCAGGCTCTTACAACACGGCGGATTTGGCATAATAAAACACCCACACGTTCATGCTCTGTATTTATATATATTTGATCGTAACACGCTTTTATAGAAGCTGAGATAAACGCCCACGCGCGGGGAAGATCGTATCGAAGGGGTTTATGGTCGGGTATATACGTGCGAAATGTATACGCGTTCAAATAAAATGTAAATTCCTCTTGTTGCACAGATTGTATTTATGTCCTTCATCCGCAAATAAGCTCGTGCTCAACACCTCGGAATAAAACGCCCTTCTAAATAAATTAGGAAACATTTGGGACAGCGGAATTCCCATTTAAAAAATTCTGTAGGATCCTGATTTAAATTTTCTTTTTTTTTTTTTTTCACCACCGACTACATCTGTCGAAGAAAATCTATTATTTCCTGAAAGCCCATGTCAATAACACGTGGCAATTTTCCTATAATCCCTGATGTTACAGATACAAGCAGCAATTTATTTCGTCTGGTTTAGACCGGGATTTAAAAAAAAAAAAAAAAAGAAAAAAAAAACCAAACCAAAAAAAAAACAACAAACCATCTCGGAGAATATAAATCATTCCGTTATTCCAGCTCTACATCCTAAAAATGTTTCTCAGCGTTGCGAGCGTCTGAAGGATGACAATACGTCACGGCGAAGGAGAAAATCAATATATTTTAAAGTTGGTTTGGGGGGTTCCGGGCCTGGCAGAAGGAGGTTTAATGCGGGGCGGCGGTGGGAGCATCCCAGCGCGGGTGGGAGCGGGGAGCCGGGGCTCGGGGAGGGGGAGCAGACGGATTTCGGTCTGAAAACAATAAAAGATCCCATTTCTGTAATCATGTGGTTCCAATAAACACTCATTGTTTGCTCATAAAATGTCTTTACGACTAGCCGCGGTACAGGCAGAGCCTCCAC
>NW_009212847.1:0-234 GCF_000690835.1 Fulmarus glacialis | reverse complement strand
TCCCACGGGTTGTTTTCCCTAAGCCGGGATGGACACACGCCCGGGCGTCTGCGAACGCCGCGCGTCACTTGTCAGCTCCCGGGACAGTCGCGTGGTGCCTCCGGCCGCGCTCCTCCCCGTCCCCTTCCCGCTCCTCGGGACAGCTCCGGCCACGCCAACGGCCTCCAAGAGCTTTATAAACAAACATTCCCCGGCAGGAGGATGCGGCTGCCGCGCAGCCCGGGCCAACCCTGG
>NW_009212846.1:12341-12553 GCF_000690835.1 Fulmarus glacialis | reverse complement strand
TGCTGCCATAGGAGCCAGAAAGTCCCAAATGAGAGAGGAGGGAGGATGCTTAGGGTGTCCCGGGAAAACCCCCAGGCCAAGCGCTGCCCGCAGCCCTGCCAGGCACCCCCGGGGTGCTGGGGTCTTGCCCATGGGGTGCTGGGCTGTCCTCTCCAGCCCCTGGGGCTCTGACAGCACTGCTCTGGCACGAATAAAGTTCTTCAGTTTGTTGT
>NW_009212846.1:1195-11988 GCF_000690835.1 Fulmarus glacialis | reverse complement strand
AATGAAGGCGTTTGCAGGTCGTGCACCGGCTGTACCTGCCTCTGCTGGCACAGCCCCTGTCCCGTGCTCCGTGTCCACCATGCCCTGAGTCCCCTAAGACGCTGAATCCTGGGTTTGCCTCAAACGTGGGTTTGCTTCCTTCTCTCCAGTCCTAGCTGTGCTGGAAACGTTCCTGAAAATGAAAGCCAGCTCTTTTCTGAGCTTTGAAGTGTGGAGTGGAATTGAAGAGAGAAAAAAAAAAAAAATCTATCCTATGGGGGATGGATTTTTAGAAAAAACCCTATTGAGTCAACGGCATTTGTATTAAAAACAGCGAGTCCTTGGAGTCATTTCCATAGGAACCAGCCCTCCCGTTCCGGGCAGCCTCCCCGCAGCAGCGCCCAAGGCTGCGGCCGAGCGGGGAGCAGAGCTGCAAGGGGGGCTCCGAGGTCTGCCCGCCCCAGGCAGGGGACGCAGGGCAGGGCAGGCTCCTCGCTGTTGAATCAGTGATTCACAGCTCTGATTCACAACTGCATCCTATAGCCATGGAAGACGGCCAGATCTGGTCATCAGCTGTGTGCCTTTTTCCAATGTGAGAAGTTATTTTTGGGCGTTTTTAGATTACAGCACTTGTTTTTTTTCTGTGCCTCTGAATTCTGGATGATTGCACTGCAAGTAATTGAGGCACTTGAATTTCCTGCTTAGAGAAGTGAGCTCAATACCATTTTTTTGCAACTCTAAGGCATTTCTAAAATAGCTTTTCTGCATGTCATCATGGGGAGCAAACACACAGCTTTGGGGCTTTTTTTGCAAAATTTGGGAACACTGGGTGCAGTAGATTTGCAGAAAAGGAGCTGGGGGCCATCAGGTTGACCATGAGTCACCAGTGCACCCTTGCTGTGATGGAGACCCACTGTATACTGGGTTTTACTGGTAAGATTGTAGTCAGCAGGTCAAGAGAAGAGATGGTTGCCCTCATTTTGACACTTATAGGACCACACCTGGAGCACTGTGCCCAGTTTTTGGGCTCCCCACTGCACCAAAGACAGGGTCATATGGGAGCCACCAAAATGATCAGAGGTCTGGAAGAGGAGGCCAGGGAGATGGAGAAATCTCATACTCAAAATGTGGCTGCTCAGAGCCCTGAGCTTCTAATATATAGCTGCATCCAGCTGAAAGCTTGGCCCTGTTTTGAATGGGGTGTTGGACCAGAGACCTTCCCACCTTCGTTAGGCTGGGTGCTTCATGTCCCTCTCCATCTGAATCAGTCTGTGATTTTGTGATCCCACGGGGCATTAAGGGGATGTAGGGCTTGGGCTGTCCCCCTGACACTGGGGCATAACCGTAACGCAGGGGCCAGTGAAGTCCACCACGTGAGTTCACATGTGTTCACTCCCTCTCTAAGTCCAGAAGAAAGGAAAAAGATCTGAAACACCGCCCGTCTCCCCATCCTCTGGGGATGAACCTCTCTCTGCTCACTGGTGATGCAGGGTCACCCTTCCCTGGGGGCACACACCTCTAAAACACGAGCTCAAAACAACCTGAACAAGATCCACATGTTTCTTGGTACAGCCACTCCCCTTGTGCCGTGCACTGCTCAACCCCCTTCCAGGCTGCAGGGACTAACCACGGCCCTTCTTCGCCCCTTTCCCACCCAGCTCTGGGCAAGTCTGGTGTTGGGTGGTGGCCGGCTCCCCTGCCTGTGCCTGCATGCAGCCGTGGGGTCATTGGGGTGGAAAGCGAGGACCACCTGGTTAGGGAGCTCAGTGAGGGGGGTCCTGGTGCTACCTCCCAGGTGAATGCCCTGACCACAGGCTGAGCCTTTCCTTCCATGGCATGGCTTTGACAGGAGGCAGGAGGAGCTTCTGTCCAGTGCAGCCTGTTGCCCGAAGGAAAGGTGGGAGGGGAGGAAAGAGTCTTTTAGGAGGTGGAAAATGTGATGCCAGCACTGCCACATCAAAGAGGAAGTTGAATCTGGGCCTCCGATTTCAAAACAGAGTTCAAACCACAGGAATAATACAATTCTAAAAAAAAGGATTTGGCACTTCCTTGTGCTTTCCCTTTTCCCATCCCCGGTCCCATCAGCATGCCGGGGCAGCCCCCAGAGCCAGGAGCCGTGGCTGGGAGGCACCGGGGTGTTTCTGGGCAGCTTTCCTGCAGCCCTGAAAAACCTGGGAACCTCAGCTGCCAGCCGGTGGGGCAGGAGCTGCTAGGGTTAACTGGTGGCTGAATGGGTTGTGGTTTGCAATGGGGTTTAGGTTCCTAAGTCCTTTATTGGATCTAGCCCAGGGCTCTATTCCCAGCCCTGTTTGTGACATTAACAGGTCACTGCAGCCCCAGGGCTGTCCCCTGAATGTCCCCGCTGCCTGGGCTGCCTGCACGCTGCTCGCTGGCACAACAGCGAGTGCAGGGCAGCGGTACCCACGGCCGAGGAGTCTCAGCACAACCATCACGCAAGCGTTGAAATCAATTTGCGAGGCGGGTAAGCCTCGCTTCTGGCCTTCTTGAAACTGTGCCACCACACACGTCGCGGAGGAGCGATATAAATAGTTTTCAGGATGCCCTGGGTTGCAGCAGACGGCAGGTATTTTGGAAGCGGTGCTGTTGGCAGTGTCGTGCCGGGGCAGCCTCTGCTACATTAGGGACTGTTTGCATCTTCCACAGATAAACCGGTGTGAGAGCAGTGCCCGGCGCTGAGGATGGATCAGGCAGGCGGTACAGAAGGGGAAGGGACTGACGGGCGTGTGGTCCTGGCACAGGTCCTGCATGTCGTTGGGCAAGTTGTTTAAGACCAGATTTTCAGCAGTGTACCTGGGAGCGTCCATACACGCATCCTTACACTCAGATCTTGTGTTTCAAAAGGATTTTGCCCATATATACCCCTCACTGTGACCGAGCAGGGCCATGTGGGGCCTGATCAGAGCTCACGGGCACTCTTGTCCATCCCATGTGTCTGCAGTTTTTCTTCCTCTGTGCGGGACATTTGCACAGGGAGGACAGAGAAAGCTCTTGTGTGTTCAGGGCTTCCCTCCTTGCAGAGCTTTGATGCAGCTGGGGCAGTGACCTAGACACGGGAGCTGCCCGCGCTACAAGGTCACCGTGGCAGATACAACCTTCAAGGACGTGCCTGTGGGTCCGTCCCATTTCTGAAATGGCCATATTGAGCCTCTCCTGTGTGTGAGGGCTGCAGTGGGTGCAACCGTCGGGGGCACTCAGGCAGCAGGATGCTCAGCATGGTGGTGAAGAGCCCATCTGCCACCCAGCACGCGTTGCTGAGTTGGCATCGGCAGTTCCTGCGCTGGCATTTGCAGCGTGTGGGGTGCCAAGCGCTCAAGTGCGGAGCTGCCAGCAGGAGACCCCAGAGCTGGGGGAGATCTCAGCTGCTTGAGCATGTCCGAGCAGGGCTTCAGGGTGTGAGCAGGGCTTTTTCGGGGTCTGGCAGCTCCTGGGTGCAAGGGCTGGGACCACTGTGGTGGAGGAGGAGGCCACCTCCATGCCTTGCAGCCTGGTGGTTTGAACGCTTGCCTGAGAAACAGGCTCAGCTCTCTCCAAGGGGAAGGGCTTTCAAATCCCCCATCTCGCTTCTGGAGAGCTCCCAGCTGCAAGAGCAGGGCAGCCCTCGCCCCAGGCCAGCCAAGGGGCAGAGCCTGGCATCCCCGTGGGGGCAAGAGCTGCGGGTGGTCAGAGCACTCAGCTGGAGAGGGGAGACCGGCGGTCTGGGTGATGTGGTCACTTAGGGTCAGAGCAGAGGAGGACCCAGGAAGCTGGTGAGATTTTTAGGTCTCTCTGCTGGAAGCAGGGAGGCTCTGGAGGGGCTCTGGGAGCACAGCCCTGACCTCTCCGGAGGGGAAGTGCCACCACTAGTGAGTGGTGGCCGAGCACAGCTGGCACTTGGCAAACGTGAATGTGGAGCTTGTTAGACGGCACGCAGACTGCTGATAGTAACCTCGGTCACAAACCCTCCTTAATCAAAACCTGGAAGCATCCCCCGAGGTTTCCCGGGCGGATCTGTGGTGCTCAGCCCCTCCATCAGCCAGTCCTGGGGAACCAAGGTGGGTGCCCACCTCCCTTCTCTCCTCTCCCTGTTGCTCCAGCCTCCCCAGGACTGTTTGCTGCTGGCTCTGCAGAGCTGGCCAGTGCTCTTGACCTCCCGTCAGAGCAGGTTTTGCAGCTGGCTTCACGCTGATCCCAAAGCCTACCATGAAGCTGCAGAACGGAGTTGTAGCCTGAAACAGCTTGAAAGGTGCATCCACTCACATGGCCTGCAAAAGGAACAGAGGACCTGGTCGTACAAGGGTGCATGCACCTCTGGGACTTCAGGACCAGCATTTTCTGTGGTATTACATTATATTGGTGGGAAGGCATTACATTGTATTGGTGGGATTTTGAGGTGATGAGGTGCTGGCTGTCTCTGAAGTCGGGAGGAGTTAGGTAGGTGTTGCTGAGCTCCCACGTGCTTTTGGCAGTTATTCTTCAAAAGCCTGGAGAGGGATGGAGACCTCTGAAAGTGTCTTGACTCTTGAGTGTTATTTAATAGAAGGATTTAAAGCCTGCAACTCCTCTTCGCAGTGAACAAGCCCACAGCCTTAGCTTCTCATGCTGTCTGACAAGCCCATTCCTCCTGACGGAGCTGCAGTAACTTGCTGTTTTTTCCTTTTCCCGTAGCTCCCAGAATGGAGAGGAAGGTGGAGCCTGGCCGAACAACCAGTTTGACACGGAGATGCTCCAAGCCATGATCCTGGCTTCAGCAAACGGTTGGTCTCCATCACTTGTGGGAAAACCACGGCACTTGCTCTGGCGCGGACACCTCAGATGCATGCTCTTAGATAAGATGCTGGTGGGACTTATGTATCTGTGTTAACTGGGGTGGCTTCAAAAGTCCTTCTTCAACAGTTGCTGGTGGAAAAGCACTGCTGTCTGTGTTACCCTGCAGAGGAGAGGGGTTGGGAAGAATTCAGGCAGAGGAGATGCCAGGTAGCCATCAGCATGAGGCGTGCTGTAGACAGGGGTACCTCTTCCACCCAAACTACATTATCTGTGTACTGGAACAGAATGTTATCTGGCTCGTGATGCGGTTGTGTTACATGAAAGAGCCGGTCCTGAGATGATGTTTTATAAACTACTTGGTTCCCGAAGGTCACAGTAAATGAAATGTCTGCTGTGTTGCAACTTACCGTAAGGCGAGGAGGTAGGAAGCCTGGCAGATTTGCTTGTGGCTAGAGGCTGGGCCAGGAATACAGTAAACGCCTGACTCAGTATCCCCAACAAGCCTCGTGTCCAGAGACACCGGCGTGTGCTCCCTGCTCACACCGGGTCCCTCTGCCGAGCCGCGGGCTCACCAAGGTTTGCCTCAGCGGCTGCTGCTGGCTCTTTGCGGTCGTAGTCACAGGGGTTTGGTTTGGGGTCGTTTTGGGTTGGTTTGTTCTGGTTTATGCCTGTGCTGTGTGGAAGCGGTGGGCAGGGAGGGGTGTTCCCATGCACCCGCAGTCTCTATGGCTTTATATAAAAGAAGTGCAATTATCACTCTGTGCAGCGCTCTGGATAAAGAGGCTGGTTTTCATACAGCCTTTATTTATAAATACCTCCAAGTCTTTTCCCCTTGATTTAAAAATAGAAGCAACAGCATAGCCATAAAACCCTGTGCAAAATGCTTTGGATGTTTCCTTTGAGCTGTTGGGAGAGAAGGAATCTGGGGGAGGAGGGATGGCTTTGGTGTTGCTTTCTTGGAAAGCCTCTGCAGCTGAACTTTGCCGCTCTGCAGACACCAGGCAGCCTGGAGACCCAGCTGCCGTGGCCGGGGAAGGGGACGAAGGTCTTGGGCAAGGGAGTTGTTTACACTCAAGGGAAAGAAACAACGCGAAAATGTGTCTCTGGTCTGAAAAACGACTATGGAAAAATAGCCGCCGGGGTTGCATGTGGTTATCATCACCCCGTCCCTCCAGATCTGGTTTCCTTGCTCGCAAATAAAGCTGTTTTTCTGACTGCCGCTCCCGCAGTCCCCAGGATCAGAGAGCTGAGCGGGTCCCTTCCAGGTTAAGCACCTACTTCCACGTAGCCCCGGGCCCTATTGCAGCAAATCTCCCCCAGTCCACAAGTCCTAACCTCTCCCACTTCAGTCTGCCCAGGGGGTTAATTTAAATCAGATCCATCTGCTAGATAAAGGCTTCCCCTGCTGCAGCCCCAGGGAGAGGATGGCTCTGTGCAGTCCATCCTTTTCTTGCCCGTGCCAGTCCCTTGCTGCGCTGGATGGATGGACAGACGGATGGATGGATGGATGGAGCTGGGTGGGGACACAGCATAAGCTTTTTCCACCAGCACTGTGTTTTCATGTCTCCTCTGCTCTCTGTCCCCCCTTTTTCTGCTCTCACTCATTAAGCTAATAGTGGTGATCGGAGCAGGCTTTGATAAGGGGCAGCGCTAATTGCCCGTTAAGCTTTGTGCTGCCCATCCTTGGGTAATGTTTCCTGGCTACTTAAATGATCCTTAGCTCTTACTGTCACCCCCTGAGCTCTGTTTGAGCTCCAGGGCGGCAGGTGGGACACAGTGACACCGGTGATGGCACTGCGTGCCCTTCGCTCGCCCGCTCCTCCGAGTGTGAGCTGCTTCCGCACAGAGCGGTCGATCCTGACTTCCACCGCACCACGTCAAGCCCATGCTCGAGTCCCCACCGAGCAGAGACCACCCAGGAGGCAGAAACTCCCCTGATGCTGCTCGGCTCCATGAGCTAGGGATGCCCCCCAGAAGGGGCTGGTGATGCCCTACGTGCATCCTTACCCTGTGCCAGGGGTTATCCCTCGCTTCAGCAAGAGGCAGAGCTGGCGCTGCCGTGCCAAGCCTGCGCGATCCAGTCTCTCCGAGGATTAAATCGCTTGCCCCATGGTTAAATCACCCTCCCAAGCCAGAGTGCCTGGGGAGCTGGTTTCCCCCCAGGGCTGCGACCCTGCTGTAGGGCTTCTGTCTCCCTTCCCGCGCTCCATTCCTCTGGATCTTCCTCCCTTGCTGTTGGGAACAACAAGAAAAGCCAGTGTTTTGAGCCATCTGAAGGGGCAGGGGCAGCTGCTAAGACAGACCAAGGAGCACAGATGCTCCAGGACACCAGACACTAAAGGGCAGACATCCTGTCCTTAAAATACTCCGGCTTCCAGCGGGAATTTATAGGGGTGCCATGAGATGGTGGGAGAGCAGACGGAGAGGCAGCCCTAGGCGGTCCTTCTCCCCAGCTCCGCTGCCTGCAGCAGGGCCAGACACGCTATATTGGGTTCTCCTGAAAGCCCCACCAGCAGCTGCAGCAGCACATGCTCCGGGGCTGCCTCCGGCCGGGCTCTCCTCCCCTCTGCCCACGAGGGTGATGGAGCCGCTAGCTGGTTATTTTTGCCGTAGCCCAAATTCTTGTTTTCCTCCTCAGGACCGTTTGGGATAATGGCTGGCTGCTGGTAAAGGCTGAGCTTAACCTTTCCAGCAAGAAGAGCTGAAATGCCCTGCTTGGCAGGAGCAGCTCGGTGCCCATTTATAAACCTCTGTTGTCCCTGTTCTCTCTTCTTTTCAGCCTTAATGTCAATGTTACCTAGAAACAGCCCTTTGCTCTTGCCCGGGACCAACTAGCACGCTGGGAATTTCACAGGCGGCTTTTTCTCCCCCACGAAAGCTGTGCTGTGACTGCAAACTAGTTCATGGGGACCAGTTGTCCTGGATGGTGCTGGCAGCCCCCAGCAGCTCAGAGCCCCGGTGCAGCTGGATGGCCTGGGGGGAAGCAGGGCAGCGGCACCCAGGGCAGAGGAGAAGGTGCCCAAGCCCACCAAGCCCCCAACCGGGCTGTTCTCCCAGAAAAAACCATCTCCCCCGCTGCCAGAGGCCACAGTCCACCTGCGACCGGTCCCTCGCAGATGGACAGCACATCTCCAGCCATCCCGTCCCGCTTCGTAACACCCCGAGGGGTGTGGGGTTGAGTTGGTTGTTAATTCAACAAGCTGCTGATGAGCCGGGCGCAGATTAGCGATAAATATCACTAACTGTATATGCACATCTCCTCCAGCCCAAGGTCCACAAAGCCCCGCCAGATCTGGGACCCATTTGATGGGGACCGTAGAAAAATTCTCCTGCCGGTGAACGCTGTCACAGTGGAAATGGCGTTTCCCCACGCGGGTTCGCTGTGTTTGTGCACCGTCCTGCGCGTCCCCCGGCCTCGGTTGCACAATATCCCGCCTGTTTTCCCACTCGCCATGTGTTTTCCTCCGCCTGCTCCGGCAGAGCAGCTGTAACTTTTCAAACTGCAGTTGCTTCATGCTTCCGACCTCTCTGAGGGGATGTGTACACAGCAATATTTCAGGGGGTTGGTGGGATGTGGCCCAGCTTTTTGTCTAGCTTTCTGGCTGGCTTAGCCACCTCCATCGGCTCAGGGAAAGCAAAGGCAACACGGAGGCGTGCACAGATCTGGTCTGGAGCGAGGAAAAACATGAGGGGACCAGCCCACGTTCTCTGCTCGTTGTTTTCCTTTATTCCCGCTGTCTCTCTGCCTGCAAAAGAAGGGAGTAGCAGCCCCGGACTCTGCCTTGGGCCCTTCAGGTGCCCTTGCTGGGTTTCTCCAGCCTCCCAGGAGAGCGTGTCCATAGCCACATGCACGAAGCAGTGAAAAGGCTGAGATGGGAGCCACAGTAGCCAGGGCAGAGGCAGGGGTTTAGCAAATCATTTCTGAGCAGGGCTGTGCAAGGATCCCACCCTGAGCCACGCACGGCCGGTTGCACCGCAGCCGGTCATGCAGCAGCTCATGGCAACGGCATCGCTCGTGCCCTGCCGTCCCCCCGTACTCAGTTCTCCCCCTGTCTCCATGTGTCCCCCCTGTCTCCATCTGCTCTCTACCTTCCAGCAGTGCCCCAGCATCCCGGGGGGGCCCTGTGCCCTTCCCCGCCCCGGCGCTTGCTCTCTCCGTGCCGGGGCTTTGCAGCACGGCAGGAATGAATTTGCCTTCCCCTCCCCCTGCTCCCAGATCTGGACCATCGGATGCGCTTCGGCATTGATTTGCTTTGTGCTCGGCTTCCTAGAGCCATTTTGTGGTACTGCAGGGGAGGGATTTTCTTTCTCATCTCATGTGCTCTGCTCCCTGAATAAACCTGGCTGGAGAAATACTGGGGGCAGGGTTTTAAGTGCAGCGGATAAAAAAGAAAATATTGGATTTCCCTTAATGCATTACGAGTGGTTGTGGCTGTACAATATGGTTGTAATGGGCTGCTTTCGGGGGCGGGGGGGTGTTCTTCTGCGGAGGCAGCAGCCGGGGAGGGGGGCAGAGCAGGCAGCGTCAGGGAGGCAGGGAGGGCCAGGACAGTTGCCCCAGCCCCAAATCCCAAACCTTTGGCCACGATGGGAGATGGAAACGTTGCGGCTGTGGAGCGACAGCGCTGGAGGGTAGTGAGGGGTGGGGGTGAAGGCTGGTGGCACCGAGGTCTGGGTTTGGCACCCGGTGGGAGCCTTTCGGGGCTGCTGGGGCTTGGCCGGCACTAACAACCTGCCCTTCTCTTTTGCCCCCCGCTCCGGTGTCCCCCACAGAAGCTGCTGACGGCAACTCGACCCTGGGCGGCGGGACGGGCACCATGGGGCTGAGCACCCGCTACGGCCCCCAGTTCACCCTGCAGCATGTCCCCGATTACCGGCAGAACGTCTACATCCCGGGCAGCACCGCCACCCTCACCAACGCCGCCGGCAAGCGTGACGCCAAGAGCGCCGGCTCCTCGGGAGGCAACAAGAAGAAATCCGGGAAGAAGGAGAAGAAGTAGAGAAGAAGAAGGAGACCTTAGAGCCACAGGGCAGCCAGCTCCAGCACTCCCCCAAACCACAGCCCAGGCCGGAGGACGAATGTGAATTTTTTTTGTGACACAAAAAGTAGGAAACGAATGTATCTCATCATCATCAGAGCTAGGAGCAGGGTCTCGCTGCTATTAGGTCTCATGATGAAAACCAACCTGGAAGCAAAACCGAATGCAAACAAGTGCCCTGTGAATACTTGCTAATGTTTTATACGATCCCTCGGGTATTAGAATATGCAGAAGGTCTTCTGCCATGTCTTTGGATCCAATTTGGTCCCAGATAGTCCGAGAAAGGCACAAGGCTTGTGCTTGACTTTGCCCAGTGTAAATAATTTTAATGCGGATCTTTTAATTTATAGACATTCGATCATTTTTTGGAAAGGAAAAGGAAGTTCCTAGCTTAGAGCCCATGCTCCAGATCTTTGCTCTTAAACTTCCCGTTAGTAAAATTCACCCCAAGTTAATGATAGCGATGGGTTTGTTGCTGAGAAGTTGGTAGGGAGTGCTTCAGTTCCTGCTTACCTGTTACCTGGAAAAAAAATAAGTAAGTGTTTATATTGCATGAGTCAAAGGGAATATGGCAAAGCTGCATCCTAAACATTTATTTTTCTTTTAAAAGTGCAACCACTGATGGCCTGAAACGTGAGAAAAAAAAAAACAAACCCTCCTGATGTCTGAGAGGTAGGGAATTCACGGAGGAGCATGCCGAGGTGTGCGGCAGCTACCCCAGCGGTTCTAGGGGTCTCCGAAGAGCAGACACATCTCATCCCTTCTTTGCAGTAAATATTTATATGTACAGTCAATGTTCTTCTGGAATTAAAGCTAAGAGAGTCTCGCTCCCCTGTGGCCAGGCAGCCATCTGGCCGAGTCCCCGCCAAGGGGACCGGGGGACGATGCTTCACGCTTCTGCGCACCGCATCTGCATGCACGTCCTTCACCTCGCACCTGCACTAGCGCAGTTAGCTCCACGGGCCCAGAGAAGCCCTCGCGCGCCCACGCGGCGTGGTGTGAACGTGC
>NW_009212846.1:467-1079 GCF_000690835.1 Fulmarus glacialis | reverse complement strand
CCCCCGGAGCCTCTGTGCTGGGGCTGCCTTGGGGGGGGTGGGATCGGTCAAGTGGGATGGGGAGACTCATCGGACCCCAAATAAGGGGGTTGTTTGGGATCTCACCCAACGGGGTGAGAGTCGCGGAGCTGCCGGCGCATGGCTTTGGTGCAGAGTTGGTGACCGAGTAAGTGACAGTTGGTTTGGTGGCGCTTGGGGACCAGAGGCGGAGGAGGGACCCGAGAGCTGGGGGTGAGCGTGGGGTGATGCTGCAAAGCCAGCGAGCCGGGGCGACAAGGTGGGGGGGTCACGCGGGACCACGGTGGGCCAGCCCGGAGGAGGTGATGCTCCCGCTGGCTTTGGGCTTTCCACCCCACAGAGGGGATCAAAGGATGAGGAATCGAGTTTCTCCATGTGCCCATCACCCTTGCACCGGGCCGGCTTCCCATATCAAAGCAGCTCTGAGTCCCCCCCAGGGAGGCAGAGGGGGACTTTGTGTAGCCAGAGGGAGGAGAGGGGCTGCGGGGTGGCCGGGAAGGGGCTGCGCTGGGTTTCCCAGGGGCATTGTGTTGGTTTTTTTCCCCTTTTTAATCACGAACACGGAACTGACCCGAGCAGATCCAGCCCTCTCGG
>NW_009212846.1:0-391 GCF_000690835.1 Fulmarus glacialis | reverse complement strand
TTTCATCCGGATCTGGCCACCTCCGGTGCTGGCTGCGCTGGGAGCGGTTCCCACCCTGTCCCCTGCAGCTGCCACCTGCCCCCCTCTAGAAATGCTGTAGCTGAATCGTAGTCTTTATATTTCTTTTTAATCTGCAATCTGAGGTAGCGTAGTGAGTGTCGTGTATTTAGTGGCGTGTTATTTTTAATCTCGGTAACTAACTTGTGGACACCAGTATTTTCAATTTTCTCTGTATCTTCTTTCCATGTGGTCTGTGCTCCGAGTGTACGTGAAATGAAACACGTTTGCCCTTTCAATGTGTCTAATATTGAATTATACTTATATATTATATATATGCTTATATCCTTCTTATACCCATATAGACCAATGTCGATGTGTTACACGCAAGTTT
>NW_009212845.1:1006-2217 GCF_000690835.1 Fulmarus glacialis | reverse complement strand
CCTTCCAGCCCCAAATCGGTCTTGTCCCAGAGTCTGTCCCCAAAACCCTAACGAGCTCAGCCGGTCTGTAGAGGACCCGTGGGGCTGTGAGTCGGGGTACCGGGATGTGCTCAGGGCTCCAGAGATCCCGTAGAAACAGGGAGTGCCATGAGATCTGGTCCCAGCACCCCGGGCCAAGATCAGGCACGAGGGGTGACGCGGGGGCTGAGCTGAGCGGGGCCGGGCCGCCCACAGCATCGCCCTGCGCTGCCTCACTGCCCTGCAGCGCTGAAACCATTCGAGTTTCGCTCGTGCTTCGGGGTGATGCGTGGCACAGCTGCAGGGATCATCACAGAAAAACTCAGGTCCGTAGATTTTCTGCCTGCCTGTGCCATAATGCAGCCTTCTGCGAGCAGTGGCGCATCTTCATCTCATTTAACACGAGACTAGGCAAAATTAGGGACTATTATGAATCAGAACAATTCAGTGTGGTACGTCAGTGACTGGCAGTCCGTGTTATCCTCCGCAGCTCTGCGCGGGAAGCGGCAGCACGGCATCAGCATGGCCATGCGGGCTCCTGGCGCAGGCACTGCCAGTGCGCTGCCTCTGCAAACCAGCCTCTGCCGGGATCGCTCCTTGTTGTCCTGCTCAATCTCACGATTGAAATTAATAACAGTAATGCACCACCCTACAGCATCCAGATGTGTCTGGGACACGATGCTGTGCTTAGCTGCTCAAGTTTTTAAATGTAACAGAAGTTTAAGGCAGAAAAAAGTCATTAGCAACTGTCAGTATTCGGCAGCAAATAACTTTGTGTGGTGCGGGTCAGCTTAGCGTGCGGCGTTCCCGGTGCGTGCGAGTGGGGATTGCAAGTGGTGCAGCTGGCAATAGTCTGTTAGACTGCTGTACCCTGAAAGGCTGACCTCAAAAACTTGCAAACCTTAAGACAGATATAAATTTTACTTTGTAAGAACATATAAAGATCAAAACATAGAATATTTAAGCTGATATTATGCAATAGACAGCTCTTTTAAGTTGTCATTTGTAAAGACAGTTCAGATAATTTCCTGAAAGACATACTTGAATTAAACATATTCTAAATTAATCATTACAAGTTAAAGAGATCAAAGAGAAAGCATTTCCCCCTGTAATGCTGTTTGCATTTTTACACTTTCACTATATTCCATTGGACTGGGGGGGTTGTCTGGTTTGTCCTTTGTTGTGATTTCTGT
>NW_009212845.1:499-951 GCF_000690835.1 Fulmarus glacialis | reverse complement strand
GAAAGGGAGAAGAGCCTGTAGCAAATCCCTGCAAAACCGGCTTTGGGAGGTGAGGAGGGCGTGATGCTGGGGGTGGCGAAATCATCCCCTCTGCTCTCCTCGTCTAGCTAGAAAGGTTCACACTTTTGCAGCTTCCTCTGGCATTTTTCGTGACTGTCGTCTGTAACAGACTCTCCTGGGTGTGAAAGTTCAATTAGCACGAGTGGGACAGAGCCCACCCTGCCGCAGCGCGATGAGCAGCGCCTGGCTGGGGCTGCCTGCGCGGGGCCGGGTCCTGGGCAGAGCTGCCAGATGTGCCACGCGCCGCCGGCAGCACAGACCGCACGTGTTGCGGCAGCTGCTTCGGTTATAACAGCCCTTCAGGTCTAATTTGGAATAATTTACAAGTATGTCTTTATTTATGCAATTTCTGTTATGCGGTCGGTTGTTTTAACCTCTGTGGCTGGGTCAAA
>NW_009212845.1:0-215 GCF_000690835.1 Fulmarus glacialis | reverse complement strand
TGATTTGAATTCTGGTAGGTTTCGTTTCCCCTTCCCGTTTCGTGCCCTTGTACCTGAGCCGGGCGCACAGCCTGTCCCAGGCGGTGGTTGTGTTTGACAGTGATGGATGATACACGCAGACTCAATTAGCCTATTAATAAAGCACGATCTAGGCCACGGTTTTCCGAGTTCGGCACCTAAATCTGTATTCAGACTCATAAATGAGCGGCCTCATT
>NW_009212844.1:23732-30310 GCF_000690835.1 Fulmarus glacialis | reverse complement strand
CAGGGGGAAGTGAGCGAGCAGCTGTGCGGGGCTTAGTTGCCGGCTGGGGTTAAATTACAACAGAGACTTTGCCCACAATTGAAGAAGGAATCATACCAGACTTGGCAAGAAAACACAACTTTTGCATCAAATTATCCCAAAACTTTTCCTAGAAGACTTCAGATATCTGCTATTAAAAAAAAAAAAAAAAAAAAATCTGTAATTTAGAATCCTGATGAGAATTTGGACAATTTGAAGGCAAGACAGAAGAGCCTCTTTAAGACACTAACTTCTGCCCATCACTGTCCCACCCCTCGGATGTCAGACTAACGTCTTCATAAGGACGCGTGGGCCAGGTGCCAGCCAGCAGTGCTCATGGGACGGTCCCTGGGAGCCGGGGTGAGATCACCACAGAACAACAATGAGGAGGAGGAAGCCAACTCCACGGCGCTCGCAGCATCTGCCAGCCCCAGCAGCAGGGGACCGACCGCGCATCGGTCCCTCACTCGGCTGCCAAGTCCAGCAGTCATTCCTCATTTTCAAAGGGCACAAGAATGACAAAGTCAGTCTCTGAGGCTGCAAATCTGAGTGACTACAGCTCTAAATCAGCAACAACCCATTGCATTTTAAAGCTCAAACACTGACCGCTGCTCAGGAGGATTTTCTCCCAAAACGAAGGGTAGACAGGAGCCGTGGGACAAATCCCAGGGTAAAGGGGACAAACTCAGCTTAGCTGGATGGGTGCCTTCCCTACAGACCTTGCATTGCTACCGACAGACTGCCAAAAGGGAGCAACTGTTGGGTTGCTAATGGGGGAACAGGGGCTCATCTCCCTGCTCCGTCCCAGGCTTTGCTGTGCGTCTTCATAGCTCCATCTCCCCATCTGCTAGATGGGAATCATAACACTTCCTCTCCTCACTGTGCTGCCGTGATGATAGCACGTTAATGAGCACAAGGCACTCAAATGTTGCCAAACGCATCGGCTAAGCATCCAGGGCTTTATTTATTTATTATTAATATTTTTCCCTTGATCATCTTTTTTCTTCCCCCTTGATCATCCTACCCAGCAGACATTTTCTTCTGTCCTCCTCTCCACCACAGGGCCAGAGCCCCAGCAGTCCCCATGGGCTCCTGGCATTCCTCAGCTCCTGGAAGAGCTGTCTTCCAGATTCAGACCAGATTTGAATCCTTGACACCATACCGAAAACATTACAAATCAAAATGAGTTCTTAATTTTCTCCTGGAAGACTATTCTGTGTACTTCTGAACAGCACTGCTAAAAGCCCGTCAACGGGTGCGCTTTTCCCCGGATAAAGCTTCCAAGCGCTGTTCAAGCACTGCTCCTTTTAAACAGTTACACAATAGGCTTAGCTGGATGTGGGAAAAGTTAGGAAGGCAGAAGTCCATGGAAATGGTCACAGACATCATGCTAAATGAAGCTGCTATGAAGCACTCTTTGGTGACTTTGCAATTCAGGGGCAAAGCAGAAAGCTGAGAATACTCTGGATTTTGCTTCCAAAGGGAGCAAACTATTGTCAGAAGGACAGCTGTTAATCTCATGTGCCTCTTGGCCAAGTTTCCCAAACATCTGGCACCACCTCTAAATCTCCCAGCTTGAGCTTGACTCACCTCTTCCTCATCCAAACTCCTACCTCAGCAAAGCGCTGGGGAAACACCAAAATGGTGTTTTCTGGACTGAATATGAAAAAAGTTGAAGACGTGAGTCATCTGTGCAGCGATGACTGCACAGCCCAGTCCGCCTCATTGCCTCCCTCATGCATATTCAGGAGCAGCCAGGAGATGATCTGCCAGAGCCCACATAAACGGGATCTTGAGATCGATGACTGACCTCCTACCTGGCAGCGACTAGGGGTCAGACCCAGGTTAGTGCACACCACTAGCTTCTGTCAGGACCCCCAGGAGGTCACCAAAGTCTCATGGCTTCCACTACCAAAGGCCAAGGCCACCACAGAAAGAACCAACATGGATATTCTCAGCCACTGAGGCCAAAGCCATCTCCTCTGTGCTACAACTATGCCTCAGACCTGACTAGTACAGAAGGATGGAGAATCTGGTAGTACACAAGTATGGACAATGCTAAAGCCACCTCTCCACCACCACCCAAAAAGTAATTTTCCAGACAGGATGACAGCTGCCAAAGAGCAGTACTGAGAAGGTCTTTTGCGAGCAGCAGGGTAACCACCCCACTTTTCAATGAAAGGACAACGTGATTAATTTTCAAAAAAAGCTAAACAATCTCCACCATCCATAGCCTCCCTCACCCCCTGCCAGAGGACTGGTCTGACTTGCAAGTAGCCACAAACAGCCTTTCCAGAAACTCTAGCCACGCCACGCAAGAGAAGAAAAACCCTACACTTGCATATAAAATTCAACGACATAGAGAAGTTGGGACGTTCCTTCCTCCAGACACAGACCTGTCCCCAGGGAAATGACCAATCCCTTCAGAACTCAAGCAATCATATCTGCAGATTGTCTACGGAGAAAATTATCCACCTCTCTGTTTCAGCGAGATAGCAGGCTGGATTTTCCACACTGGCTATTATCTCAGAGAGCAGCAGATAATGAGAAAGCTTCTGGACAAGGAAGCATGAAAACACGGTCAACTCAGCCAGGAAATTATGGCTGAGACAGTCTGTACATTGCTGCTATTCCCAGCGCAATCCTGTCCTGGGCATCGTCCAGGCGGTCAATACATGCACGAGGGGACCACCTACAGTGTACGTTAGACACAACCATCAGCTCCACCAGCTCCAGCTTCTAACTCTACCAGCTATGGCTTATAACTGTAGATATGACTGCTTGCAAACACCCATTACATTTTCCAACAAATTTACTATAAAATATAAATGGGGTTTTTTCTTCCTTCACCCAAGAGATGAAGAATGGAAAATCTTAGATAAGAATTGTAGCTAATTTTTTAAAAGGGCCAAATTCTCCACTGATGTAAGATGGCACCTCTCCATAGACTTCAATGGAGTTGTGCCAGTTTACATCATCTGATAACTTAGCCCAAAACTTCTAAATCTATTTGCTGTCATTTTGCAAGTGCCAAATATGGTTTATTTCAGAACTGGTTTCAGCACGATGATATTTTCCACTAACGCCACTTCAAACGTCGTCTTACTTGTATCACATGACAACACACTTCTTTCATTAAACAGAAAACCTTGGGGATTTAGTAGCAAAAGGAAAACATTCTCTGCACGAGAGAAACAACATTTAACTTCATTTTAAACCTGCACTGATGGTTGCACGGCTGCTGCGACTGCCGCTGTGCAGTCCTAGGAGTTGAACGTGGGCAGGCAGCTCCCGAGACCCCTTCCCTGTGCAAAGCCCTGGTTAGATGGGTAGCTGGGTATTTGTCTATCACAACGTGGCAGCAAAACATGTGCATAAGGAGGGTATTTACAAATATGCAGAAAAACATCTGGTGAATGCACAGAATCTCTATAGGGGTACGCTCACACCTTCCGTAGCGAGGACGTTAGTCTTTTTGAGTGAAGCCAGCAAACCTGAGCCTTCCGTGCCCATGCACTCCCATTTAGGCCAGCTCTAGATGTATGTTTTGGATCGCTCAGCTAATTCTTTATTATTAAATGACAAACTTGGGGGAATAAGACCAGCTGCATTGCACATCCAGCTGAAATGGTTTAAAGAGCTATTACCCAGGAAGCCAATGGACCAGCCTCTGCTTAACACCGCTCAACTGTAAAATCAGGATAACTTCACTCACATTGCTGGAGTCGTACCAATAAAATACAGAGAAATCGAGAAAACAACCGGACCTGCAGCAAAATTATCAAAGGAGGCTGCTCATAGAAGGCAGCATGTTGCTACCAGCCTACAAAAGGCTGGGACGACCATCCTTGGCCGCAGTGCCCTGGCCAAGGCAGCGGCTCCTCCTGCCCATTCGGTCCCGGTGAGGGTCTCCCCGCAGGTCCCGCTCCCCCTTCCCCAAGCGGCTGCCCCTCTTTGCTTACCAGCCTGTATTTCTGCAGCTTCAGTTTCACTGCTATTTCTGGTGGAAATGGGCAACTTAAACCCACTTTTCTGCACATGCCAGAGACCGAACTTAAACCAGTTGAATTCAGATAACCATTTCGGAGGGTGAATAGAGAGCTTATTCTGAAGAGATCAAAATAGTTTCACTTCAAAGGGGAACATTTCATCTCAGAAAGGCCCAAACATCTCGTTTCACAATTTCCTAAACATTTTTTTTAAAAAACTTTGTTATCAAAACAGCATCTTAGATTGTAAACTAGCATATGCTAAAAATTAAAAAGAGTAAACACAAGATTTAATAATAAAAGATAAACAGAACATTGCTGTGGGTCACAGAAATGTTTCAAACTGGCTCAAAGTAACCCCTCAAAACTAAACAACATATTGTGAAACTCTCCCCGAATTTCTGATGCATCTTAACGCAAAGGATTTTGCTTCCTGTGCTTTGGCCGGGTCGCTGCAGAGGCGGGCACCGCTTGGGGACGGTGCTGGGCAGGAGCAGGAGCACAGGCTGGAGGTGACAGCCTGAGAGTGACGTTTGGACATCCCTGCCGCTCCTTTTCACGCGGAGGTGCTGGGGACTGACGCTGCCGCTCGCTCGCAATCTGCATCAGGCTGCCTGCCCTGCGTTGGAGGCACTGGCAATCCTATTGCATCTCTCCAGCCCGCTATTAATGCCGCTGCCAAACCCATCCCTGAAATGTCATCTCCAATCTCGCGGACCGCCTGTCCTGCTGGCGGGCTCGGGCTGCGTCCAGGCAGCGCCTGCAATGCGGCGGGAAGCAGCTCTGCCCCAGCACGTGGGACCCCGAGAAACCTGGGGTCCCCTCTGCAGCCCTGGCATCGCACCCCCGTCGTGGGCGAGGAGGCGAGCTAAGCCAGGGTGGGTCAGGCGGGACGTGGGGGAACCGCAGCCCTCACCCACTGCCCCGGCCCTGGATGTGAGCTGTATTCCCAGCACTTCTGAAGTTGCACTGGGCTCCCCATTTGTCATCTGCAGCAGGGAAGTCTTGACTCCCACCCTAAAAATTTCTTAATCAGATCACAAGTTCTTTCATGTAAAGCACCGAACACAACCCTACGTTTTATGAGGCTCCTGAACTCCGCAGTGCTACAAACAGCAATAACAGGAGCAATAGCGGTGTTCTATGGTACCACTGGCACCGCTAGTCCGAAGGAATAATTTAAACCCTGTAAATAACCAAGCAATTAAAAAGAATGCATGAAAAAGCTGTTCAGCAACCAAAGTAATTATACATCAGCCCAAACTGTATTTTCAGAGAATGTTTAACATTACTACTGATATTGCTACTGCTAACTAACAAAGCAACAGGCTGCCAGGGCTTTAAATAAATTATATCTATTAGCTTTGGCATTCTTCCTAGCAGCCAAGCATTAGCAGTGATGAAGAACCAGTTAATATGGCTAATTACGGTAATTTTCTGCACAGCTTTGTCATAACTATTCCTTCTTCTATAACCAGGGGGTTGGAAAAAATGCTTTCCTGCATCAGAGGCAGGGCTCACAAGGAAGGTCTCTTTCTTTGGCTGGGGGACTCACTTGGGCCAGGCAGAAATGACAAAAAAGAGGGCAGAAGGCAACTTCTCCACGGTGCCGACAGTTCAGGCAGGTGAGTTTTCCAGGAGGAAGTCTACATGGAGGCAATAGCCAGCCTGATAAGCTGGAAAAGAGGATTTCAAAGGAAAGTTTGAAGTCCTGCACTAGGTGCACCTGACAAAGTGACAACTTCTGCTACCAGACCCTTTCTCCAGTCCCATTGTTTCACAAAACCCTTTAGTTTGTCTCCCTGTACCACAGCAATTCTGTGAACAACTTCCAGCGAGTTGCTTAGAGCTAATCCTCTGAAAATTCATTCTGTAATCCAAGGATTCATCGCTATGGAAACTGCTTATAATCGGTACTTTTTATAGCTTAAAAAACCCAGCATCAACAAAAGGTATTGTAACTCCAATTGACAGTTATTTCATTCCCACTGGAGACTGCCAGCTTTGGAAAGGGGACATGGATCTTCCCGGCAATTTAAGGGAATGAATAATATGAAAGCATCCAATTAAGCTCATAAATGTGAGCTCTGCTAACACGCAAAGATGCATCCGTGACACTGTGCAGAGAGTGGTGGGTCAGCATCATGAGCAATGGCATCAGCCCAGCTCGGCCACCCGCTCGTGGTAAGGATGGAGGGAAAGCCCTCCTGGCTCTCCCCACCCTCCCAGTGCAATCAAGTCGTAAGGCTTATCTAATAAGATAAATCATGATCGGCATTTTTAAAAAGGCTTGATAGCTTGTGGTCTGACAGCACTGGCCAGGATCAGCGCCTGAGCCCTGTCCTTGGCAGGGAGGGATTTACACCACCACGTCAACCCATAGGGTTGACCAGCAGTTTCTGACCACAGAGAGACGGAAGAGCACATTCAAGTGAACAGGACAAGAGTGTGCAAAATTTGAGAAGCTGGAGGAAAGCCTGAACATTTTGAATCGACCGCATGAGTCTGTTGCGGCCGGCTATAGTCCCGCTCGCCTCGCCTGGCAGCCCAGAGGAACTCCGCTTGCTTCTG
>NW_009212844.1:19320-23711 GCF_000690835.1 Fulmarus glacialis | reverse complement strand
GGGAGGACAAAACTTACGGCACCTGTGGCAGCTGGGAAAAACACTCCAAAAACAGTGAAGAAGGACTCCCCCTGGCTGTAGTCCGGCAGCGTGTTGTTCAACATAAGCTCTTCGGAGTAGCCGACGAAGCCGTGCTCTGCGAAGACACGGAGAGCAAGAGGAGAACCTCAGAAATGACAGGGACTGCAGGAGACCCTGAGCCTGCTCTCAGTGACCACCCGTCCTCTAAACACATGCGACAGCAGGGAAAGTTTGAAAGGATGAATGTCTACTTATTTGGTGGGGGGAGAAGGCAGAGAAGAGGTCAGTGTGGTTACAAGGGTGCAAATGGCAGGGAAAGGTGCAGCGGTGCAGGCCAGCACGTCCAGAGGCACCACCAGGCTGGGTGGCTCTCGCCAAGCCAGAACACGGATCGTATCGAGTCCCGTCTGCAAGCAAGGAGGACATCTTCCTGTGAAATGTCCATGGAGGAAAACTGGCTGCAGGGATCAGCAAATATTTATACTTATTTATTGATGCCACTTTAACCCTCTTCCCAAATAGAGCAAAATCATACTGCCATAAGACAACTGCATCCCTGAGCAAGCCCTCACACCATATCCCAATTCTGTGTTTCTGCCAGTCAAGCTCCTGCACAGACAAGACCCGAGATGTGCCCATGCTGTGAAGCTGCTACCAACACACCCAGTTTATACACTGGTTGCCAATGAGCCCAGAGCCAATAAAGCCAGTTTGCTGCAGGCTGGGCTCTCCCCTACAAGATGGGTTTTCCAGGAGAAGGAATAAGGTCCTCTAAAATTGCCCACTGCCGCCTTGTGCACATACCCTCCTGATGCCACTGCTCTCCTGTTGCTGCGTTATCATCTCCAAACCAGGGCTAAACATGGGGCTGTGCATCCCGACCAGCCGTCCCCCTCCCAAATCTTCTGCAGATGTTTATCGCGGCGCAACAAGGAGCAAATGGCGAGACCTTGGGCTGTGCCCCGCTCCCCACACCGACTTCTGCCAAGTCTTTCCAAGGTCATACATGCACCAGTTCTACTTTCCAAACAGAAAGTTTTACAGAAGATAGGAGAGAGGGGAAAGCAACAGGTAGGATATCAACATCATGCAACTGGTTTACCGAGTATGTAATGGAGGATCCTGCTCCCTCACTTCACACTGGAAGGACAGGTCAAATTCTTCCACAAACCTGGATTTCTTAGGAATAGTTGAGCCTGACAGCTGACGTGCCATGCGTTCATTAGGAAAGTTTTTAGATAGTTATAGGTAGAAAACATAACTCATGAAAGCAGGTTAAGGAATTAATGATACATCTATGAAATTAATTTCATTTTCAACAGGCAACACTGCTTTTTAATGGAGTATCTTAACCTGTGGAAACTTCTCACCCCTGTCAGGAATCCAAATGCTCGTGCCAGCTGGGGGTGGGAGGTGAGCAAATTCGGTTCCTTTTTTTCTTCTGCCACTACAATCTATTTCCACAAGACATGTGACTGCAATAACTTGCATTTTCTCATTAGCAGGCAGGATGTTGTTTATGGCTGCACGGGGTAATGGCCAGAAATTAAAAAAAGACTCCATCAAAGCTGTCCCATGCCTCAAAGACAACATTAATGATGTTTGGACAATAGATTAAACCGGAAAATTAAATCAGAGCTCTGAACGCAAGACATATCCATTTAAAGTCTCAGAATATAACTAACCACAGAGCTTTGAAGTTGCCACAGAAAAATCCTATAGATAATCAAAAGTTTCCTATTACATCTGCATCCATTGTGTTGCCCAAACATGGATGGAAACACACTGATAGAAGATGTCTCCTGCTGCTAGGCTTTTTAAAAGCACCAGCTATCTTCACTAGGAACAAGTCCCAGACGAGATTGAAAGGGAATAAGCTCAGCGCAACACACTGACCTTTGGACCTCACAGATGTCTGCAGAAAGTGCAGCTTCTGGAGAAATAAAGGGGGGATTTGTGTAGGCTGTACGTTCCTGCAAGACCAGACCTGAGCTCCTTCAACTGGAATTCGTGCCCACGATAGCACGGCACATGGGCTGGCTGCAAAGCTCCCACCGAACTGCTTGAGGAAAATTTCAGTCCCTGGCCAAGGGATTTTTCACAAAGTATGTGCTCCTCATAGAAAAGTTAATGTTTCATTAGTAAAACAAAAGGAGTGGGCAAAATATTCATCTCGCCCCAAGGAGATCTGCAGACCTTCTCCAACCTGTGCTTCCCAGCAGCAGCATCCAGTATATCTATGTCACTCTTGATTCTTAAAAATCTCCTGTGAAGTGGACTCTAGCCTCTCTTGATGGTTTACTCTCATATTTTCGTGTCTTTATCATTTAGGCCTCCCCTCCCGTCTAACCAAAATCACCCTGTTCGAAGTTCATGATGCTATTTCTTGCCTGATCCATAAGCTATTTGCATTTTTTAACAGCATCCTTTCACCTACTGGAAACAGTTCCCATCCTCCACTGGCGCCATCGACGGTTTCTGCCAGGCTGTAAAACTTCATGTTTGTCTTCATCAAACCACAACTTGTCCTTTTCACACCACTTCCCCTGCTTGGGTGAAGTCATTTGGAAGTCTGACCCTCTCAGCCAGGCTGCTGTGAGCCCTTCCCAGCTGGGGGTCATCTGCAAATTGAAGCTGCGTATTCTCTTTGCCATCATCCAAGCAGTTAAGGAAAATACCAAGTAACACCAAAACAGAACCAGACCCTTGCAGAACCTCACCAGGCACAGCGTCCTGCTTTGCAAGTGAACCATCTCCAACCGGGGTCTTCCAACCGGATTTTGGGGCTATATAATTCAACAACGGGCTGATCCAGGCACTTGGGGTGCCTTATGTCTCCTTTCTCGTACAAAAGGGCAAGTATACAACCAGACTACATTTTCTGTGATACCGTTTTGGCCATACCATGGCCAAAGAGAGACCATGAGACCCACGAGTCCCTCTGACCTGCACCTGTGTGCATCTGACCCCTATTAATATTAAGTAGCCAAACGATCCCTTGTGCTCCATCCATTCGTCTGCTATTCCCTTTCCATACTTTATTCCCCTACGTTTAAATCCTGGCTGGAAGAGACAAAGCCCAAAACCATGGCAGATGTCACTGGAACCACAGAAAACGACTTTTGTTGAAAGAGCCACAGGATGCGCCTACGACTCTATCCCACTTCTGCTTCCCTTCCTCCGGCTCTGGCGGGCGAGAGGAAGCCCAGCCATTCCACATTTCCCCTTTAGACAGAACCAGGAGCTCTCTTGTCTAATTAAAGAAAAGTTCATCCAAATGTTACTTTTATTGCAACCTCATTTCTCAGTCAATCACCCTCCGGTGAAGCAAATCTCATGTCTCTCTTGATCGGTTTTACACCAGGATTTGCAATCGCCATCAATTTAAGCAAGCTACCGGCACGCGACCGCGGAGCTGGGAACAACACGCTGTGAGCATCTCCTGGCTGCCCTCATGCCTGCGACCGGAGCGAGTCATCTGTGACCTTTCAGCTGTCATATTAATGGGACTAATTGTAGCTGACGGGGCAATTGGGCTGAAAATCATCCAAAACAAAACAGGAATCAGCAACTGAGACCAATCGGTTAAACCAACAGAGCACTCGGTCGGTTGTTCACAGAGTCAATTATCCACATCCCATTGAAAGTGCACTTCAAAAGGATGAGCTTCGGAAGGAGGAGGGAAGGAAATGCGATAGGGTCTATATTTGGCTCTCTCATCTCCAAACAAGGCAAGATCATTTTACTGAATTTTTTTTTTGTAAGAGGATCTTTCCCTCCAGCTTACTGCTGGGTACATGAGATCCAAGCCAGATTCCTCCCTCCTCGCTCATTACAAAATGTTCGTCTGACAAATTTTGCTCTCAATTAATTTATGCAACCCCACAGCCTCTAAATCCTGCCTTTAATGATCCTGCTCTCGGCTGGCTTGCAGAGGGCTGGAGCTGAAGTGCTATAAACAATTTTCCTGGTGTCATGCTAGAAGGAAAAGAATCCGGTTCCTTCCCTGTGCCGTGTCAGCCTTATGGGAAATGCACAATAAAGAGCGGTAACAATTTATTTTCACCATTAGATACTCAATAAGGAGCAAGCAAATAACGGGTTTCTCAAGCGGTTGAGCTGAAGTAAATAAACAACAGGGAAAAAAACTGACTTAGAGCAACATCTGAATTATTCCTGTGATTTCTGACAAATTAAGCCCTTCCAGTTGCCCTTATTAAAATGATGTAATAAACAATAAAAACCACCTAGCAAGTTTCAAATGGAAGAGCTTCCAGGATGAGCATCCTCCATTCACAAACGCAGGGGGACCACAGGGTGCCGCACATCAGCCCGATGCAGGCGGAGGAGAAGGAGGAGGAGGAGGAGGA
>NW_009212844.1:9634-19289 GCF_000690835.1 Fulmarus glacialis | reverse complement strand
AGGAGGAGGAGGACGAGGAAAGTGGCCAGGATTCTCATGTCCCCCCAGCCACCACAGATGCTTGGGAGGAGGTACCAGGCTTTGCCTGGTTGCCACCGCTGCATCCCCGCTCTGCCCCAGCTGGTTTGAGCTTTTCTTGCACTTTCTCCCACCTCTCACCCCGTGGAAGAGGATGAAAGCAGCCGCGGAGGTTTTCGGCACTCGGGACGCCCCTTAGCAGGGCAGCCCCTCCGTGAAGCCCGGGGTTTCAGAGCGGGACTCAAGGAGGTTGGAGAAGGGGCGTGAGGCGAAGCCGTGGTTACGCGGGGTCAGGCCATTACGCAATGGCACAGAGGACGACGGCACTGCCAAGTTCCAGGCAACCTGGAGCTCATTACAGATTAGTCAAGTCTTGGCCAAATTCAATAAGCCTGTTCACAAGCTTAAGGTTAAGTAAACCCTGGCACCGAGGCAAGGGCTAAATAATGCAAAAATGGAAAACCACCTTAAGAAACAGCTCCCAGAAGACGGTCACGTATTGCGCTCTGCTTGCGATTAGAGATTTTAATTATGAAGGTGAATGCTGAAGGCTTGAAATGGTGAGATTTTTTTCTTTTCCTAAATAAGTAAGCCCACACATTCCCGCCTGGAAGGTACTTGCTGAGATTTGCTTTCAGATAAACAGCTGGAAGTGTTTGTCTTGCAGCACATTTCCCAGGTCTGACCCCAGTGTTTTCAGGATCTTGTGTGATGTAAGACACGGAGAGCCAAAGAGTAATTATCTATCTTTGGCATAATTATCTCCTCTCTCTCTCTCTCTTCCCATTTCTTCTTCCATCTCTAAACCCTCCTGGCATAAGCTCCGAAACCCAGTCGTTCTCCTTGGACACCAGTCCAAGCGCACGCCTGGAATGAGGTCCTGGTGCAGGTACTGGAGAAAATGGGAACGGTCCTCACAGCCTGGTCCCACAGCTGCCATCCTCACCTGAACGCACACCTCTGCAGTAAGATAAAGTTTCACTCCTCACCAGCCACATGCTTGCATTTTCCTCCTCCAACCTCTTAGCCCAGGGCAAGGTACAAGCCCAGGACTTCTGAGCTGTTAACTCCCCGGTGGGCAAGTCAAGCCCTGTCAGGTTGGTAACTCTCAGAAGTCGTGGTCTATCAGATGACTGTTAGGTGGCCTAAGCCAAATTAATTTCTACATAAGTCGAAGTGCTCTACAGCAGGAAAGGAGTGAAATTCTCCCTCCAAAAGCTCTTGCAACACTAATTCTTTCCCTGCCTGCAGAAGCTGTTCATCCATGGATGGTCTCATGGTCACCAAACTCACCAAAACGTACTTACTACCCACAGCCTATCACACAAGAACAGCATCTTCACTTGCCAAGGGAAAGTCAGGCATGCCTGGCTTTAATGAAGCAACATTTTGATGCCAAACCACCACCAGCAATAGGTTTTTCAGCATCTCAGTGTGCAATTGCAGATACAAAGGATTAACCACCCACACAGAAACTGTGGATGTAAAGAGATGGATGCAAAGCCATGAACGTCATCCAAACCCCACCGTCTTTTTATCTTTGTGTTCCCCCCATGCTGTGCAAAGGCTGAAATTTAATTTGAGGCAACAAGCAGCACAGGATTCTCTGACGCAACAGCTCTGAACGATGCTCTGCGCTGGCGCAGCCATGCTCCGGATGGCTCTGGGCTTCCCCACCGAAGAGGATACCCGCACGTGCTGGAGAACCACAGCCCAGCAACGCCAGGCAGCACGCCCAAGGAAGGTCACTGAAAACGGTGCACCTCTCCAGCGGATTGGCATCATCAAAGAGGCAGGAAGAGGGCACCGGGGTCATGAATAACACTTGAATCACCTTTCCCAACAGAATAAAAAATAAATCAATCAAAGCGGTGCAGTTGCAAGCCCCATCCCTCCACGCACACGCTTGGCTTCCTGTGTTCGGGCTTGTTTAACTCCAACGCTCTCCCAAGGCTGGGCCACTTCTGCAGCCGTGCCTTTGCAACCACCCAGCTCCCAAGGTCCTCCCAATGTTTTTTCCCAGGCAAGTCCAACACTGCCATGGCTACTCCCAGGCGTTGCCCTACTGCTGCCAGCCTGGAGCAGGGCAGGGGAGGCAGAGATGTGTGAGAAAAACGTGGAAGGGTTGGGAAGGAAAACAGTGAGAGCCAAGGCTGGGCCACTTCTGCAGCCGTGCCTTTGCAACCACCCAGCTCCCAAGGTCCTCCCAATGTTTTTTCCCAGGCAAGTCCAACACTGCCATGGCTACTCCCAGGCGTTGCCCTACTGCTGCCAGCCTGGAGCAGGGCAGGGGAGGCAGAGATGTGTGAGAAAAACGTGGAAGGGTTGGGAAGGAAAACAGTGAGAGGGAAGCAGCGCCGGCGGTGGATGGAGGTGGATGGTGGTTTTTCCGTGCTACCGGTCACTGCTCAACTTGCTGTGGGCTGATCCTCGGCCCGTGAGATGCATGAACAGATTTTCACCAGAAAGTCCCAGTCCTCTAAGAGACGGGGAACTGGTGAGTCATGAAAGCAAAGCGCGTTAAGAGGCAGAGCTGCACTGGCAGGTACAGAGAATAAACATAACCTTCGCTGAACTCGTACAGGGATACAAAAATGTTTTAACATCTTCCAGGACATCTCCTGCTTCACCTTTGAATATAGAAGTTTTGGCTGGAAGACTGGAAAGAAACAGAAGGAAAAGAGAAGAGCTGCAGGGGAGCAGAGCTGGAGGAGGATGGGATGGACTGAAGAGGTCGATGCCCCTGTCCCGACAGCTACTGCCGGACTCACCCAAACCCCAAACCTGGGTTGCCCTTTTCCGCAGCCCCGGTGCAACACGTGTGCCACGTGAGTCAGCGTGGGTCAGTGCACATTTCCTACGAGCCAGGAGCACGTCTGCGCCATGCTGGATTTGTGGGCAGCAGCACAGCTCCGTAGCTGGAGATGGGGCACGTGCAGCCCAGCCCAGACGGAAAAGAGCATACACAAGAATTCTGATACCCGTCCCTGCAGATTCACCCTCCCTATGTCACAAGTGATGTCATGCCTTGGGTTCGTCTCAGTCCTCAGGGTCACGTCCTACCTGCTGACAGCTCCCCAGCCTCAGTATTTCTGCTTTGGGAGTCTTAAAATAGGCGAGGGAAAAAACAGAGAGGAATTTTTGCCTTGAATACATGCAAGTCCATGACTATGCAGTGATAAAAACGCAGCAATTCGCAATTAACACAACGGCACGTGGGCACACTGACCGATCGGAGCAGAAGGTCTGCAGAGCGTCTGTTCGAGCTGCCGGGGCACTGGGAGATGGGGGATGCGGGAGCTCCCCAGCTCCTGCTCTACCCCACCCCAGCCCACGCCGCTGCTGGCGGCCCTAAGCACAAAGCACTGGGAAGAAGAGGGGGCAAGATCGGAAAGGGACTAAATTCCCTCTGTAATTTCATCCCTAAATCCCAGTTAAACACATTTACTATCAAAAGAGCGCAGAGCGATCACAGACCCCGAGCCACAGGCAGCGGGAGCGAAAGCATGCCGCTGCTGTCTCCCCACGCGGCAGGATGGCGCCAGCTGAAAATGAAGCCCCGGGTGCCACAGCCGGCATCTCCCCACGCCTCGCTGGCCACGGCAAGTGGCCTCTTCAAAAATGCCAAACCAAAGCTGAGCAGCAAGAGGCAGCCCAGGGCGGGGAGAGGAGCCTATTGCTATTTTTCCATTTGTGGTGAACAAATAAGCTCCTATTTTATCATTAGCACTAGGGAGATGGTTTCATAAATTAGGACAAACAGCACACTTACGTTTCAAATTCGTCAGAGCTGCAAGTAGCAAAAAATAGGTTTTAGTGAAAAAAAAAATTGGCAAGAGAGGGGTGGGGGAGAAGGATCAGAGCAATTTTAAAGAAAGAAGGAAAGGAGTTCCCTTGCCCAAGACCTTGTCTGCACCCATAATAAGCCCGGCAAACCCAAAATGAGAGATTATGTAAAGTCTGTAATTGAAGGAGCGAAAGCCACAGTTAAAACAATCTAAAAAGGCCAAGCCCTGAGAAAGGCAACTCGAATCCCTTATCTTTTGATGGAAAAGAATGTGCTCCCTGAGATTAATGACGTGTTTACCCGAAAGGAAATCGCCGCCCTTCTGAAGCAGCGAGTGTTTGTTCCTCCCGAGCCCCTGTTTTCTGCTCCAGAGCTGATCTCCCAAACCTCCTGTTTAAAGTCAACACACAATACGGCTTCCTGCCGCCACGGGCTCGAAGGGATCCCACCATTAACCCTCTCCCAAAAACCACCCTCCAGCACACCTGTCCGACCCGGCAACTGCCGGCGGGGACGAAAACAGGGTATTTAGATCACACTTCGAGTGCCGGCATGGAGACGGGCATCATGCCGATGGCTGCCGGCAACCTTGCTGCAGGGTGATGAATCACCCCTGTGCATAAGTATTTCCCAGTTGAGCAGACAAATTAGCGAGCGTGGAGACTGACAGCGCTGTCGAGGGGAAGCACTCACTTGTCTGCTCGTCTCCGGACGCAGCAGGCGACCTCTTCTCAAGTTGCTCGGGGTTTCGGCAGCGTGCCCCGCAGCCTGGCCTGCCGCAGGATGCTCTTGGAAAGAGGTTTAACACCGGCCGGTGCAACAGTCTGCCGAGTTATGGGAGGCACGGAGGAGCGTGGGATTTGTGCATTGAAAACCCTCGAGCGAGCAAGAAAGCCTAGAGCAGAAGCGCCAGGGGTGATCTGTTTGAGGAAACCTGCAAAAAACCCGCTCGGGGACCATCAGTCCTTTGCATACCTGACAAACCCAAGTGCTGACATCGTCCCCCTCTGGTAAATGCACCCCCGGTAAATGCACTCACACTCCATCCCCGATCTCCTCGTGGAGCATCCCAGCCACAAGAGCCATCAGGTCATGAGCATCCTCCTCTCCCTAAAGCCAACACACCTGCAATAATGGGTGCTGGCCAACAGCGAAAAATAGCACAAAAGGCAGAAAAAACAAAGGGAGCTGCTTAATTCAGTCTCCGACTTCATATTTAGCTAATGGGGCAATTTTCATTTGTGGGATGCTGTCACTTCTCTCAGATCGCGAAGCAGCCTACGCTCCCCCCAAGCTCTCCCCAGCCACATCACATCTCCTGCGGGATCGGGCTGGGCGGGAGGAAAGGCTAATTTCTGCCCAACTCCCCGTGCGCCTGCTTTATCTCCACCTTGGCTTCTCGGGAGGATGGAGAAGTGGAAAACTACTGGCATAGACAAGAGCACACACAGAGCCCAAAAGCGCCCACAGGGGCAGCTCCTCGTCACGAAAGCCCCGCACCTCAGCACTGCTTAAATAAAGGAAAACTCAGGAACGTGCCCGCGGCAGTAGCTAGTAGAGCCCTTTGGCATGTATTCTGTCTGTACAGGTTGGTGGGTTTTAATTTTTTTTTTTGCAAAAAAGCCAAAACCCAGATATTTTCTGCAGGTGGAAAATCTGAAATTTTGGTTAGGAGAAAAAAAGGAAGAGATTTTAACATGGGTATTTCAACTTTATAAAGTCCATTTATGTTTTTTATTATTTAATGCTAAGCACCAGACTCGCCGTAATATATAAAATCCTTCCGTTACTATTTTATTTTTTGATGTGGTATCCACTACCTGGCTTGTTCAGCGGTATTCAAACCAGCCAGCGGAAACGGTTTTATTCATTACAAAGAGGACAAGAGTAAAACGTCCCTTACTTCACCCTTTTTCTAGGAAAACAGTTTGCATCACTGGGATATTATTATTAATTATAGAGTGGTATTTCTTGGAAGTCATACCCAGAGTCCCCGGTTGTGGGAGGCTCTGCAGAACTTCTCCGATGAAAAACCCCAGCCTTGAGAAATCAGAATTTAGGCTGAGTCAAGGCACAACAATTGGAGGAAAATGAACAGCATTTGAGCGGCAGTGGCGATGACACACATCCTTTGGACTCGCTGGACTGACCTGCTTTTTAACTCAGACTTACTCCGTGTATTGCCTGGGACAAAGCCCAATCCCTGGCGATCAAATCCCCATCTTTCAAAAGAAAGCAGTTAATCAAAATGCAACATAATCCACCGGACCCTGCCGTGGTCTACAGAGTCTTCTGCATACTCATGACTAGAGCATCCCATACTTCCAACTTATGGATATTTTATCCAGACGACAACGGTATTTCAAAAGAAAACTCTTCCGTTTGTTGATTTTTTGATTCTGTGTCCAAAAAGATAGTTTGATTTTATTTTTGGGAGGTTTTCATTATCCTCTGTACAACACACACTGCTACAGCTTCAAGTCTAGTTTCAGACTGCAAATCAAACTGGAAATCAAACAGTGTTTGATTTTGGAAAGGTTGAGCAAGATGCTGTTACCTAAAAGGATCGGTTTTGTTTGTTTGAAACTATTAATTGAATTCAGTTTAAATCAGAGAATACATTTTCCCTTCCAAAATCACATTTGTCAATGAATGCATTTCCCCTTTGAGTAGAAAAGAAAACCAGCAAGAGCCACCGGGCCATCATCCAGGCCAGTGAAGGTACAATCAGTGAAGGTAAAATCTCCTACCTACAGCCAAAAAAGGCCAAAAATTGTTAATAGAAGCCAGCCAAGAAGATGATGAGCAGCAGATAAGGACCCATGTCCCACGCAAAGTTTTCTCTTTAGCCCTGGAGAGGAATGCGAACTAAAAGTGAAGCGGCTGGAGAAAGAATCTAATATCTAGAAATTATCTTCATAAATGAGATTAAAAATAAGGAAAGATGATTCAGGGCACAGCTGAACTGTGACTGCAATTAAACACCGGGGGAATGAAAAAAGAGGAGGTAAAATATCTCCATTGTTTGAAAACAATTATGTAGTGGCACCAAAAAAAGAGGAAAAAAAAAAATCGATGCAGTTAAATAAAGCTGTCCCGTTTAAACACAGCAATAGGGAGAGATGGAGAGATTATGGGATGATATATATCTTCCTTCAGCCAGTTGATTTTATTAGGTCTCTAGCATTAAACAAGTTGCTGCTGAACGGAGAGCCTGCACGGGAGGTTTTATGGGGAGAGCGGGTGGGGAAAGCCCACGTGAAGGCAGCGTCTAGCAGGGGACAAAGCCAGCCAAGGTATTTCAGGATTTATTTACAAGCTCTAGGAAGACGAGCTTAGCATTGCCTCGCAGGGAAACAGCAAAGAAATTAAAGGTTAAATCAACCACTTACAAAATCTGCTGGATAAATCAGGAGCAGTACTACCCATTAAGCAAGTTTAAACCTGTAACAACCTCAGCAAACCCCCTCCTGCTCCAGGGACAGAGCCGGGCCAGCCCGGCCCTGACGGCACCGTGCAGTGGCACGTTTTAGGGTGTCAGACGAGGCCAGGATCCCCCTCCTCCTCGGCAGCACACGGCGGAGGGCAGCTCGTCCCATGCCCCACGTGGCCGCTTGGGTGGCACAGCCTGGAGAAGAGAAGACTGAAGAGGAGCACAGGAGGTCTTCCAAGCAAGGTCGTTTAATGCAGAAAGGAAGGACATCAGCTGGTCCCCAAGTCCTCGAGAGACCCGAAGCGGTAGGTTTTGGCTGCAGGAGGGGGGGTTAGCCTGCGATAGCTGTGCCTAGAGCAGGGTCAGTGGAGGTTCCATCACTAGAAATTTTTAAGAGCAGGTTAGACGCACATGGCATCCCCAGCGCAGCCCAGCAGGTACAGGAGGGAAGGGACCCGCGGGCCCTGGGCTCTCCTCCCCTCCTCCTCACCCACCTCCTGGGAGATGCTTCAGGGCTCAGCAATCCCGCCTGGCCCCGGCGGAGCGGGGGCACAGGGATGCCAGCCCCAGCCCCCCGTGAGCAGCAGCCATACCGACAGCCCGAGCATCCGCCGGCAGGCGAGACCGCTGCTCCTCAACACAGTCCTACTGCCGGGTGTCCCCCAGCGAGGAAACACCGTGAAAATCTACCTACAAACAGGGCTGCAGAGTGGAACCACGCAGCAAAGTTACATCTCAACATAATTTTTTTTAATTTTTTTTTTTTTTGTTAAATAAACTGCTTTAAATACCTACTTCAGAGAGCCCGGATAGAGTGGTATAGCTTTCCTCTCACTATCTAAATAAGGCCCCTAACAATGTTATCACTTTTCAAAACACATCTGTCCCGCAGCTCCTAGCCCAGACAATTGGCAGGTAACCAGTTAATAAATGTCTTCGCCAGACTGTTGAATAGGCTGGCCCCGGCTCAAGAGTGATGTCAGGGCCATTCAATGCGCTATAATTGGAAAAACCTGGGGAAAGCAATCCCGTGTTTTTTAATAAATAAAGAGTGTATTAGCAGCCTCCTGCTTTTATTCACCACGGTGTCTACCTGGTTCAGTAGCAAAGTGGGATTTTTTTTCTGCTGCCGCTCACTCAGTGATTTCTACTTGGAATTTGATGCCAGTTTCCAGATGTCTCAGGCCAGGAAGTCAGCAATCAGCCTGGATAAAGCCTCTGGGATTAGCTGCAGATCATCTTCTGACACACACATCCTTCCTGCACCCTCTCTTATGAAATTGGGGCACACCCCTCATGCCCAAAAATAAAATAAAACAACCCAGAGCCAAGCAAAAGCCCCTGATTAGGACGCTTTGATCACTTTCATATTAAATATGTGGGAATATATTTAATTAATTCAATCCATCAAGGCCCCCAAGGCACCGTTTGAGGGATCTTTACAACACCAGAGTGTTTATATACATAAATCACTTTAACAATTGCAGGTTCCCTGCCTGCTGGAGCAGCCCCAGGAAGAAGCTCTTCTCCCACAGTTCTTCACCAGTGGTACCCACGGTACCCATAGGAGAGCATCAGCTCCCCCAGCTCATCCACAGGACACCCGAGGGGGATGAATCCTCCAAAGGACTCATCCTCGGAGGAAGAAGTAAGGATAATAAATGAGTTTTCTCTGTGCGAGCAGCTTTGGGAAATGGGTGGCACAAAGGACGTGGTTTGCATGGAAAATAATCCCAAGCAGAAGCACCCTGACAGCAATGCGCCTTTCAAGCCTCCCCGTGTCCCTGAGAAACAAACCACCCAGGTTCCCCAGCCGGGAGGAGAGGGGCTCAGCCCCAGGCATGCAGCACCGTCTGCTGCAGGATGGGGGGTCCCAGCCCTGGGGGTCCCCAGGGGCCAGACCCCCACCCTCCAATTATTGAATTCCCAACAAAATCATGTATTTTTTCTTCCCCTAAGCATTTAAGAGGCTGTTGTCGGGCCCCTTTTGCTCATGTTGCGATTCCTTTCATCTCCCCAACAAAGCGCAATCAAATTAACACCAGCTCTCCTCCCAAGAGCCCCCCCTCGACGCACTCCCGCAGCCGCTCTGCTTCAACAGGGCACCTGAGAGCCGCTGCCAAAACAGGAAAGCAGGCGCCTAATTGAAAGGGAGTATTTGGGAGTCACCCTACACAAAAATTAGCAGAGATATGCTAGGAAAATAAAAGAGTGGGCATTAACGGCGGGCTTATCTTCTTTTTCCATGACTCTAACGTTCGGGACGTGAAGAGGCCAAAAAGTTTCACATACTGTTCTGAGGAGCTGGTGACAGAGAGGAGCATCCTCTGCTTTACATTCAGCACTCCCCCCAAAATAACCTGGGCTGATTTTGAGGTATGCACCTCCTGAATTAAGATGCAAACGTACGCAAGCCA
>NW_009212844.1:9170-9611 GCF_000690835.1 Fulmarus glacialis | reverse complement strand
AGAAACCCCTGCATCGCTACCGTGCAGTTGTGCAGCAAGCGCTGGGTCTTGGTTACGGGTTGAGAAGTCGAGCGCTGCCTTCATTTCAATTCACCTGCGTTAGGTTTGGTAAAAACAGTAAGCTGTGCCCAGGGAGAAAGAGAATACGGATGTTTTCCGTCCCGAGGAAGGAGCACGGGGGTCTCCGTTTCTGAAGGTGGGACTGAATTTTAAGGTGAGCGGCCGGAGACAGCTCGAAGAGGCTGGTTTTCAGACAGCACAGGGAGCCCCTCTCCTCGCTACCCGCCCCTGGCCAAGATCCCAGCCTGGGACCGTGACCCGTCCCCAGGGGAAGCGCCAGCCGGAGCCAAGGGGAGGATTTAGGATTAACTCAAAAAAATCAGCCAGTCCCACCCCACCCTGCAGGCAGCCTGCGGGAAGGAGCAGAAGCCCTCGGGGCCG
>NW_009212844.1:8720-9000 GCF_000690835.1 Fulmarus glacialis | reverse complement strand
GGGAGCCACAGCGATAGAGAGGAAAAAAAAAAAAAAAAAAAAAAAAAAGGAGAAAAAGCAGCGGGAAGCCCCGCTGAGAAGCCCCCTTTTGTGTAAACACGCTCCGTCCTCAGACTAAAAATAAAGGCAAACCACAGGAAGGGAGTGAGTGCTTGGACAATATCCGATTTGGTGTGTGCCTGGGTGTGAGCCGAGGGAATGGGGAGAAGAGCAGGGGACTCCACCCAGCGCAACCACACAAAGGCAGTCGTTTAAGACCTTCAAGATGGACAGGCATTCC
>NW_009212844.1:7698-8706 GCF_000690835.1 Fulmarus glacialis | reverse complement strand
TTAAATCCAAATAACTGCTGCTTGGCAGATGCGCAGTCCTTTGGTATGTGTGCAGCACTTGGAAATGTGAAGTGAGGGAAACGGCTGCCATGGTAGGAGCAGGAAAGGCAGGATGACTGCACGAGGCCCATTTTACAGGTTCAGAGACCGAGACCTGACGCTGCAAGCTGAAACCCCATAAACCTGTCATAAAACAAGGAAGCAACCCAGGCAAGATGTCAGCTGAAATCTTTCCAGTTCACAGGTCCGTCCCCAAAAATTCCCTCTCCCATGGCTCTCCCTGCACGCTGCCCCTCGCATCTCAGTCACCGCTGCAGCCGAAGAACCAAACCCAAAACGACTGCACGCACGTGAAGGCTGCGGAGAGCTGATCAGTTGACTGCCCACCCCAAAGGGGTCTCAAATGCTTGCCCAGGTACTGGGCTCAGGTGCACTGCACCCCGCCACTGCCATCAGCCAACTCTCAAGGATGGAGCTTCACCGACACCTGCACGTCCCACCCGCAGCCTCCTTCCCTGCCTTGCAGGAGCGATGCCTTGCTGACGGGTGCAATCGCACCCAGGAGACAAGCATCCATCCATGCCGTGCAGAAAGCATGCAAGACAGAAGGCTTCTTGAAGGCCAGCGCTCACCGTTGGTGCTGACACACCACTCAGAGGCCTTCTAGGGAAATGCAGGTCTTGGGAAGAACCAACTGTTCAGCCTGGACTCAAAACCATTCTCTCACACGGAAACTGTCTGTAAAAGCAGAGAAACCCACAGGTCTCCCCAGCCAGCCTTATGGCTGCAGGTTCCACCATATGGGCAGCACTGGTGGTACTGGTGTTTGAGGCTTGGATCCAGCCACCATCTGCCCGACCTTCCTCCGTGCCCTGCAAACCCTCCTCTCTTTAGCCAGCCACGGCTAAACTGCAGCATCTGTGATGCTCAACTGCCTCATTCCTTTCCTTTCTCTATTTTCTGTCAGAAAAAAATGACATAGTGCTCAGCAGTAGAGGAAATCAAAGA
>NW_009212844.1:0-7670 GCF_000690835.1 Fulmarus glacialis | reverse complement strand
ACGTTTGTATTCCTCTAATTCTCTCCTCCTGGTCCCATGTTCACTTTCCTACCACCAGCTCTCACCCCAAGCATTCATTTTCTCTCTACTATTAGAAAGGTCTCTAGGTCCACATTAAAGGTCTCCTCCGAGCACAACCAAAATGCAAAGCCCTCCGTTTCCTTTAAAAAACAACTTCCTATGAAACGCAGCTGTTTGGAGCAGGTCGGTTGCTTTCCCTGCAAAATACGCCACACCGAGCACAACCGTCCTCGCTTCGTTCTCATTTGCAAGTGTCTGCTGAGACTCTTGCCAGCTTTCATTTGGGGCATTTCTTACATGCTAAATATAAAACGCAAAAGCCTTTCCACAAGGCTCTCTCCGAGAGAGGAGCAGCTGCTGGTGCAGCAGCTTCTGCCCCCACCCCACCGCCCTGGTACACCGCACTGGCAGCACAAAATAGCACAGCACTGCGAAAACACAGACGTGCCACCGGTGCTGTGAACACCTACCTGACACACCTCCTGCCGCCCGACTTGGCGGCTGAATCCTAACTAAATCAAAACTGAAGATCCTTTCTTTAAACCGACGTTAGCAGGTCCCTTGCAACCCCCTAAGGTGCTGCTGGACACAGGGGAAGCCAAGAAAAAGGTGACACCTTCTGTTTACTCAGCTAATTACACTTCATTATTGCTGGAGCGGCCGCTGCGGCACTGATGGACCCCTTCCACCGCAACTCCCCGCATCTTGAGATGTGTTTCCCTGCAGACACCTCTCAGGGATGAGGATGGACGGAGAGGAAGGGGGCTCGGGGTGCAAACAGGGCTGCAGGTGGGAGCCCCGAACCTCCGCCTTGCCCAAGCTGGAGCCGCCGCTGCAGGCTGAAGTCAGGCTGGGGAAGGTTAACAGGGGAGACTTGCACCCACGGCTCCTTGAAACCCCAGCAGTCACCCAGCTCCCCCCTCGGCTCCCCAACATGGCCCTGGGCAGCAAAGCCAGCGGTGTGCACAGCTCACCACAGCCAGGGTCTAAGGGACCTCTGGGGTCTCTGGGGAGAAGATCTCCTTAATGCAAAGTCACAATCCTCCGTTTTCGAGGGCACAACGCTTAACGCGGAGTTAGACAGCAGAAGGCTACAAAGAGCGACTGCAAACGCAGCCGCTCTCTGTTGTTGGAAAACCTCCGAGTGCAATGCAAGTATAACAAGCACATGCATTGAGAGCTCGATTCCTGAGGTTAAACACCTAAATTAACAAGGCATCTTCAGTCATGCTCTGGAAATACTTACTCCTTGCAAAATTATGGGTTGCCTCTAAAAGATCGGTACCAAAGGACAGGGGACACATCTGGAAGCACTGAACTCTGCCTCTGCCCAGATGCATAACTTCACAAAGACACCTAAGGAGAAAACCCCGGGGGATTAACGCCTCCTGACCCCAATGTGACGAACCCCCAGTTTTACCTGGATCAAGATGTGTAAAGGACCCGACGACAAAGTCCAGCGTCGAGACGGCCAGTAGGAAGAGCAGCAGGAGCTGGAGCCTGATGATCCACTTCACCCCGGCCAGGTTGATCCCCAGCAGGCCCAGCAGGACAGCCAGGGAGATCCCGCGCACTGCCCAGATGTTGCTGAGGCTCAGGACGTCCGCGATGGACTCCGCAAAGCCAGTGATGTACATGGCACCTGCAACGCACTGAAGGACAGAGCTCTGTGAGTGCCCCGTGGGAGAACAAGGGATCCCCACCCACAGCCCCCATGCTGGGCTGGGGATCCCTGTTCAGGCAGACAGACAGTTGCTGTCACAACACAATCTTTAATGTTACTCTGGCCTACAGGGACTGAACCTTATTGCTGTAGGACAGCACACTGCCAGGGCAGTGTGCCCACTGCCCAGGTAAAGAGAGAAGGCTGGGCGCTAGGGCCAGCAGCCCAGCAACTTTCCACTGGCTTTAAGATTTACCCTCCGTTAATGCTGCAGGAGAAACCCCGCTGGCTTCTCCGAGGGAGAAAAGGAGGAGTCAACCTCTAAGTTTCTTCCCTTCTTCTGTTCCTCTGAAGGAAAGGGTCCCAGTTTAACGCCTGCCTGAAGAACGGCAGTTTGCTTCCCCCTTCATTGCCTCCCAGGGGTTATTTTTAACTTGGTGTTTAGTTTGGATGTAAAGTCTGATGTTTCACCGGCTCCCCATCTTGTTGCTGGAACAGAGCCTGCACTTTTGAGGAGAATGCATTGTGCAAGCCATGCCCCCCGAACTCCCGGGAAAGCTGCTTGTCTCGCTGCAGGGCAGAACACGCGCTCTGCCCTGGGTGGCTGAGGGTCTGCAGGACAGGACATCTGCAGCACAGGTTCAGGCCCCAAACCCCACTGCGGGGCAGCAATCCTAAATACCGGGACATTTCCCTCCCAAGGTTCCCACTAGCTGACATTTCAGCCACAACCCTTTCCAGTGCATGGCATCCCGGCAAAGCAGGTCGGGGCACGCAGCTGCACGCCAGCACGGGTGGTGTGACTTTGGGTCCTGTGACCCCACTATCCCCATCCACGGACAAGGGATGTGCAGCACACCTCCCACACGACTGGAAGGGAGAAAACCCCCACCCAAGCCAGCAAGAGTCAGAGCAGACCCCTCCTTTGCTGCAGATCCCCCTTGGACTGACCCAGCATCGCTCCACTGAGGGTCTTCAAGACGACCTGACCCATACCCAGGAGCTGCGGGCTCGTGCACGGTTTTCGGCAAGAAAGGTGCGTGGGATTCACCTGTTCAGACCTGGACACCTACAACTTGGAGATCCTGGAGAAGGATTCACTTCCATCATAGGCAGACACCTAGCACAGATCTGGTGAACTACACCCTGAAAGTCTCTTTCTCCTCGCTGGTAGCCCCACCGTGAATGTCTCCACCAGAGAAGTCTCAGACTCTGCAAGGTAGTCCCCAAATAAGTGCATATATTCTTGCTTACTTGTGTTTAGCATGGCCTACACCACCACTGAGTGCACCATGCATGTCCAACGCTCTCTCTAGAAAACAGGTCCCTCCTGAGCTAGCAGAGGACAACACCCCGCATGGGCACAGCTCCCCTTGGGGCACCCACATAAACTGCACTCTGAAGGGAGCAGAGCAGAGCGAGCCTCTGACAGTCTCAGCACCGCAAGCCTCCTTGAAGCCTTTCCTCTGATGAACCATGAGCATCACCAGCAGAACGGAGGAGCTGGGTGCCCACAAGCACCCCGCTGCTCCGCGCACAGCAATGGCCAGGGCCCCAGCAGTACTGGGACACAGGCTGGTTTCTCGTGAACTACCCGTCTTGAAATCAGAACTGAGCTCTAGGCTGAAATTTGCAGAAATCAGTCCCTCACGAGCCCTTGTAAACCACACACTTTGCTGGGTGAGGAACGTAATTGATTTTCAACACCCAGACAAGAGCTGCCACTATCTTTGCTTTGGGGATTTTAAGGCTGGACCCTGGAAAACCTCTGCTTGCACAGACAGGTCTTATTGCAAACCACTCCAGGAAAGGAGACTGCAGAGGAAAGCATCAAACCCCAGCCTCATAGTTAGAGCTGTGGTGACCAAACACGCGTCAGTCTCCGTAGGACCTAGTAGACGCGTGCTGCATCGTTTAGGGCAACCTCCTCTGGAGCATCCCAGGAGGACAGCAAAGCCCAACCGGGTCTCAGCCCACCTTGACTGGTGCAGCAGGAGCCCATCTCTGCAGCAGCCCCAGGGCACTGAGCCACCTCTCATCTCCCAAGGCATCAGCAGCACGTGGCCAGTCATTCCCCACTTGCCCCAGTCAGACCAAGGAACGGGGAATACCCCCATTTCTGGCCAAACTCGCCTCGTAATGGAGGTTACAGCACTCTGTGAGCATCTTGTAGCCGGGGAGCAGCCTGCAGCTGGTGCAAAGCACGTTGGGCGGGAAGCACGGCCAAAGGGAAGGGAAAGGCATCAGCTTTCGGGAGCGGGCAAAGCGTTCCTAAGCGAACTGCCAGCTCCCACCCTGCAGCCCCCCGCGCGCACGGGATGCCTAGGCAGGGGCCGGGGCTGCCGCGGCCCAGCTTTTACGACCCTCAGGACAGGCTGCAACCTGATTGCTTTCCCAGACGGGGTCTGCTCCGAGAGCGAGAGTGGAAAATATGACAGGAAGGATTCTCATGTGTGGCCCATTTCCATATCTTGGCTTGTAACTGCGTTCAGTTTGTATTTTATGGACACTTGCTTTTAATCTGCAGTGAAAGGAGAAGAGGGGATTATTTTTGGTTTGGGGGTTTTTAAGGGTTTTCAGAGATTGCTGCAAGCCAGTCAGTTAAAAACAAACCTCAGTAAAAATGCTTCTCTGCTCACCACATTCTATACTGTTCATAACATCTTTATGGGGGGAAGGGGTTAAGTTACTGCAGGTTTAAGAGATTACTTTCCATTCTTTATATTTACTACTTGTGTATTTCGGTGCTGCATCACCATGACAGCTCCTTGGGGCCTTTCGGAAAACCCAGAACTGTGACTTTTGGATCTCAAGAAGTCAATTAGCTGCGGCCCTTACCTCCCATCCCAGCTCCACTTCTGCTGGCTCCCACAGAGAAGCAGCCAAGGCTTGCCCGGTCCCTAAGGGCACGGGGAGCACGCCAAGGCCAACCTGCCAGCCCATAGCTGCTCGCTGGGCTTTAGGTGGCCACCCTGGCCTCTCCCGCTTCGGTTTAAGTCAAGTCTCTCGTCAGCAAGGGCATGTCCTGGCAATGGGGGTAATTTGGGACGGGAGGGCATGTCCTGCACGGTTCGCTGGTTCAGACACCCAGTTCCTCCACCGTTGCGACCCATGCCAGGCGCGCATTGCCATGCACAGGCTTGCTCTTGGGGAGCAGAGCAGGGCTGAATGCTCCCCGTGGTGCTCTCCCATGCTGTCCAGCATACTGGAGCATTACTCAGATTTTACCTGGAGCATTACTTCCTGTGGCAGGAAAGCACAAGATTAATATCTGCATTGCAAAGTTTCTAAATTTTCTTTAAACAACTTTTTTTTTTTTTTAATTACCTGACCAAAAATATAAAGGAGGCCAACGGTCCCCCCTACTTGACCTCCAAGGACAGTAGAAATCATGGAGTAGATTCCTCCACTTCCAATGTTGCACTTCTCACACACCCCAATTCCAGATAAGACCGTCACCAGGGCAACCAGGATGACAAAGGACACCAGAAACATGCCCATTACAATGCCAGTATTTCCCTGGAATTAAAAAAAAAAAATCAAATAAAGATTAACTCACACCAACTCTGTTGAGAGAGAAAAAGGACCTATCCACTTCTAGTCACTAGTGATCAATGAATCTGGAGTCATTACAGATTAAAATAAAAACACACACACATCCCTACTTATCTAATTAACGTAACTGATTGCCAAATTTACAGTTCCTATTAGCGCCCCTTTGAAGAAGACCTGCATCATCCTGGGGCTGGACAGACCTTTGCATGAGCAGGTTCTGCTCCATCACCGGGCTCCTGCAGGAATCACCGATTGTGTTCTCTGGTTTAAAAAGAACGAGGTCAAACAATGATTCAGCCACCACGGGCAGGGGATCACCACCTATTTGCATGTTTTAGAATGATAGGCTTAAAGAAAAAACCCACTTTCATAACAAAAAGTAGTTTCAAAATTGAATTTCTGGGATTTGCAACAGCTGATTTATTAACAGCATCAAGCTCGCATTTTAATTTTTCAGAACATTTACCGTTAAAAGCTCTGATCCTCCCAAAGAATGAGATACCAAAGAACAAAACCCCAAAGGCAACACGGCGTGGAAGATAAAGAACACTCTCATAAACCAGCGCCCTGGGCCGTATCTGCAGGACGCACGCCGAGTGGCAGGCGGTTCTCGCTCTCCCAGTACTCGGGGGAGTTTTGTGCAGAAGATTCAGCCCCCCTGAAAAAAAAAAAAACCTTTCCTGCTCGGGGTAGAGCTGCTGCACCAGCCATGGTCTCACTGTGGGGTGAAGAGCAAAAGCCTCTGAAAAAAACCCAGCTGCAGGTCCCTGTTTGGCAGCTTTAAGGGCCAGCGTCACCTCTGTTTTGGGGGTTCAGTTTAGGTTGGATTTTCAGAAAGAGAAGGTGCTCAGTACCTCCAAAAGCATTCAAGCACCTCTTCTGAGCTCAGGACCTTCCAACTCTCTCGCACATGGCTGTAATTTATTTTCCAGGGTCAAAAGTTTTCCCTCGTGCTCCAGCCCACCTTCCCCTGCTGACAAATCGCTCAGCCCCGTGCACAGCGATTCCAACTGTACGATCAGAAGTCTCCAGTGCCCAGTGCTTCGGTAACGTCTGGCTCCCCTTCCCCTGCCTTTACTCATGTTACAGGCCATGTCCACATCACTCCTTTCCAACCTCTCTCCTTCTCCTCCTGCTCCCGCAACGCTCATTTCTGGGGTCACGCTAGCCTTGATGGGGTTTGTTTATCACCAGCACTAAAAGACTGCTTCTCAGCTTTGGGGTTGGTTGAAATCCCAGATTTTTTTTCTTTTCTCTTTTTTCTGAAACAACAGAAACATATCCAGGATGTTGCTATCATCATAAAATCCTATTTTGGTTCAGCATCCTGCTGCCTTTGACAGGGGCTTTATCTGGTCAGTAGGGAACGGAGCCAAGGTTTGCTACAAACGCAGCTGCTGGCTGGGTCAGCACCACAACCCACTACTACCCGACACTCTTTTTTTAAAAGGATAACTGTCCTTTTTCTTCAACAGCTTACTCTCAGGTTAAAAGGGTTAATAAACATGACACACTTCAGTTAAAAAAAAAAAAAAGAAAGGCATACACACACAAACATACACGTAGCCTTGGGCTTTTCCAGAATCTGCTGGTGGCACCAGACTATGGCAGCAGCTAGTTAATGGGCAATCCAATGGTTCCCACAGACGAAAGGGTTAACGCGAAGACCAGGGAGGAAGGCTGGACTCACAGCAACAATAGCAAGCAGAGACAGTGGGAAGAAAAAGCCCCCATTAAACACCGATGTTTATTTGCACATTTGTGCTGGAAGGGGTTAGCGCAGCGTTACAATAGTTGTTGAACGTTTCGGCAAGATTAGGGTCACCTGGAATTGCAAAGCTTTACCAGCTCCAGCTCTGGAAATCTACAGCAAAAGCCTGACTCTGCGAACGGCTCGACATATGACCGTCCTCTGCCAGGGGAGCTCTCTGCCAACCCCGACTTCTCCTCCCTTCCCTTTTACACTAGCTTCCAGCTGTTTCAGTTTTTCTTTTATTTACTGGCTTTATTTTTATTTGCGTTTGCTCCAGCAGTAACTTGCTTTCAAAGGAGATGTGGAGGAAATACGATAGGAGGAAAAGGGAGCTGGGAAAATCATCTCAACTTCTCCACCACAACGACTGCAGCTCTCCTCAAAGCCTCCAGCGAAGCAATTTTCAATAGAGAGTGCAAGTGTCTTCCTGCTCCTTTTGGAAGATGTCCACCGTGCCTGTGACACGAACTCGTGTCTGTGGCACGAGCTCTGCCCGAAGCTCAAATCCCACCCGTCCCTGGGGGAGCCTTCCTTCCTCTAAGGGGAAATTTTAAGGGACAATACAACGTTTTGCATCAGGAGGAGAGCAGAGACACTTCCAGGCTCTGACCCTCAGTGAGATACTATTCTGGATCCACAAGCAAAGTCCCTGGAAGACAGGGATGGTGAGCAGGATGA
>NW_009212843.1:0-12718 GCF_000690835.1 Fulmarus glacialis | reverse complement strand
CGCGGGCGGTGGAGCGGGGTCAGCGATCCCCATGCTCTTGACCCCACCAAGACAAAGCCGAGAGGCAAAGGCGCCTTCGGGGGCAGGAGGACCCGTCCCACGGTTAGGAGGGGTTGCTTGGCACCGACCAGCACCCTGCCCGGTGGAGAACATCGAACCCACCCATGGCTACCGGCCAGAGCCAGCCGCCCTTTGGATAGCTGCAGCTTTCCATCCCAGCGGTGTTTTTTCCTCCAAGATGTGAAGTGGAAATACACGTGCAAAGACGGGGTGCGGGACCAGCCTGCAGCCCTCTCTGCTGACCCATTCAGCCCCGCAGCGGCTCCTCCTCCTGTCCTCCAGCTCTCCTCCAAAACCCAATACATGAATATGCTATCTGCTTTCACTTACAGACAAATGTATTGTAAAAAATGAGGCTAAATGGCATTAACAATGTACCAATGTACCAGTTCCTTAGCTGGCTATGATAAGGCCATTTACATAAAAATTTTAGCACCCAAACGTCTTTCTTCTTCCAGCCTTGAATTAAAACAAACCAACCAACCCCTTCCTTACGGAACTTCCTGCAAAAATGTGTCTTTAATGTACTAAAGCAAATAAAAATAGACCTAAGAAAACTGGTTGAATTACTTACATAACAAATAGAATGAGATTAAAAAAAACTCCTTCGTTCAGAAGGAAGGAGTATGTGCAGTAGTTGCGTTCAAAATCTTGCGTACAGCAACTAAAATGATATTCTTCCTTCTATACGCAGTTGTACACATTTTTAAAGAAACTACTTGTAACACATTTGTTCATCCAAATATTTATGGCTCCCATCCTGTCCATATTTATGTACTTGAAAAACACTTATTGGTGAGTTACCCCAGAGAGTTAAGCGAACACAGACTCCAGAGCACTCCAGCAGGTACACAGCCGCTCGATCAGCACCAAATCCCACGACCCATTACCTAACGAACCTGTATGATGAGGGCAAATGAACCACCCTGACATCAACACTTCTGACCAGGTCCTAAGTAACATGATGATAGTTAAATGAATATTATTATGATTAACCACTTCATGGTATGTCTGTTCCAGATCATTCTGGTATGAGATATTTGAGTTTATACTCAATAAGGTTTCTTTCTGTTTCTCCCTTCTTTTTTTTTTTCCTAAGTATAAAATCAAGCCATCCATAGTTCAAATAGGAGATGTGATATAAAACAGCAGCCAAAAATTCTAGTATTCTGGACCTTAACCAGTACAACTGGCACACGTCCTTAGGAAGAGCTGTTTACTTCAACATAAAGAAGCCATTATCAACTTATACCTGCAGTGGATAATTAAAAAATAAACCAAACAAAAAAAAATCCCAGCACTTCAAGGAAGTTTTAAAAACAAATGAGAAATAATTCCCGAGTCAGTTTTTTCTGCATTTTTTAAATCAGCATTTGAATTAATTATCTGCGTGATTCAAAACTTTTTTTTAAAAGTAAAATGAGCAACACTGCATACGACGCTCATCTCTATTCAAAGGAAGCAGCCACATACAAAACCTTTATCATTTACAGCTACTTTAATTAATGCCTTTTAGTGGTACCGATTATAGGGAAAGGCAATTGTCGGCTCTGACAGCTCACCGACGGGTCTCTCCCCAGTCACAGCTGCCACGAGCATCTCCAACAGGCTGAACTCTACACTCACCTCTGAGCAGAGGGCTGCAAGGTCCTGCTCCACCGAAATTTAACTGAAGAGGGCAGCTAAATGATTGCAAGGTAACATGAATCACTGTAAGACCTCTGAAGAAGGCAGAGTATATAAACCAGACTTTGACTCTGTGTAGAATTTAAGCTTACTTCAGTCAATTTCCAGGCTTTAGGAAAGTAATGTTCCAGGAAAGCTTTAAACACAGTAATCCATAATCTAATAAACTGAATACAGTTGCCAAAAAGATGGTATTTCTGCCTTCTCACAATGGCATTCTTACCTTTGCCAGTTCATTGATTTTAATGATACAAGTAGCTGTACCACAAACAAAAGTCAGCTGCATCACACTGTGCGGGCATTTAAATTTTAGTTTATATATAATCACGGTGCCCTTCTCTCTCACGTACGTATCTAGATATTTCTGAAAAATTATGCAGACTATTTATATGGCTGGTTTTATTTTCCAATTTATGTGATAGCACCCATTCTTCTCTCATTCGAGTCACTAGGAAAACCGCTAATTTAAAAAAAAAAAAAGAAAAAAAGATTACACGTGTTTCTACTTGTCTCCCTTCAGTTTTACTCATGACGCTTCAGATTGGGTCCTCTCACTGCGTTAGCAAATGGCCAGTTTAGCGCGCTGCATCTCACTGGGTTGCCATTTCAGTATTTTTAAGATCCGTTTACCTGGGCTGACTGAGGTCTGCCACAACCGCTCCTGAGAGCAGGGCAATCCCTGGCCGCCTCTGGAAGCACGGGTCGAGCTGGCGGCCGCATCAGGGGCCAAGCCCAAGTCCAGAGGCCGTAACACGGAGGGTTTATTTCACTCCACGCCAGCTGACAGACCCCACTGCCCGCGGGGGCTGCCGGGTCGCACCAGCTGCGCCTCTGTCTTGCTCTTCCCCTCCCGCTTCATTTCAGTCCTCGAGTAATACCTGCTTCCACATTTTGAAAATGGTCCTTGCTTATCGCATCAATTTCCTTGTATTTAACAGATATTTTAGTTGATTTGTTGCCAGTAGGTTTATTTAACAATCGCATGCAGAAACGTGAATTTCTCACCAACATTATCACATTTTTACATGCCTTTAGGGTTATCCTTCCTAAAGAGTTCAGTAAGCTTCCTTGCAAGTTCATCTCCCCTCAGCACAAATACTGCTCCATATATTGTGTGCTTTCACAGGGGAGAGTGCAGAAATTGCACCTGTGTGTTCACTGCTGTTTGCATGTTAATGAAATCAATGCTACGAATGTTTTCTGAAAACAAAATACAACTTGCAAATAAGTTGTTACGAGTAAGTTACTGGGGGGAAAAAAACATCTAAATACTTCTAAACGCTTTTTCCAGCAGTAGTTTAAACTATTGTCCAATCCTATATTGATACTACCTTTGCTAGTACCAGTAAGAAAGTGCAGATAGTTTTACTTTCAATGCAATGAAAAGCTGAGTTGACTTTACAGTCTGGTGACACTTTTAACTAGTGCTCTCAAGAGTTTATAATCATTTCAAAAAAAGCCAGTTTTAACTGAAGCTGCATGGTACTACTGCTCTAAAAATCCCTTTTCTCCTCCAGCTCAGTCCAGCCACAGAAAAAGCTTAAAATACTTAGTTCCGGTTACAGTGTGCTTCCCCTTTTCTGCAGGTATATTTTGCCAGTTTGCAGCTCCACGCACATTCACTTCTGTGCAACAAACGCTTGGCCCTTGGCCAAGTCAGAAATTCCCCTGACCGACAAACCCCACCACAAGCCCCCCAGCATCAACTGGAAATATTTAAATCACAAATTTTTTTTTTTCCCCTATGAAACAATTCCTTGTGCTCCACTATCAAAAAGAACTTTTCATTTTAAGGTACTTTACTTTGAAATAAAGCTGCCATGTATATCCATGGGTATCCATCCATCCATTACCTGCATGCCTTGTGCAAGGGAAACATCTCACTCTGCTCCATAAAACACCAGGTGCAGCCTCAGTGTTCAATAAACAACAGGAATAAATAACAACATCATAAATACAAAAAACTGACTCTTTGTTTCCTTCGAGGAGCATCTAGTTTGAGTGTGAAATCCTTCATCATTCAGTTTGCCCAATCAGCGTTTTTCCTAACTTGCCTGTATTTCTGTTCGGTTGCAATCACTGCATAAATCTGAGTTGTCTCTTAACTCAGTTCACTGCAGGGAAGATTTTACCAGGGTACTGGACAAGCAAGGATATGTTAATGCAAATGATCTTTTGAACGCGCCCTACCACCAGAAAGCTGAATTACAGACACAATTTCCCCATCAAAAACTGGCTCTAAACCCTGATTCCACCGTAGAAAATGGGACGTGACAGAAGAGCCGCGCAGCCTGTCCAGCTTCAGCTCGCCCTGTCTCCGGCTGTACAACGCGCTCTGAACTCAGAGCTGCTGCACGCTGACAGCTGAATTCTGCTCGAAGAGCAGGACCAAGCGTACCATTTTTTTTTTGTCCAAGTATTTGCTTCACCAATGACAGTTCATAGTGAGTCTCAAGGTCCCAGAAAACATTTCACAGAAGACTATTTTCTTCTGTCTGTTGTCTTCAAAAGACTTCAGTTAAATGTGCATACTACATTAACGAACAAAGAAAAAATGTGCACTGTTCTTGACACCGCTACGCTAGCTACGACATAGAGCTAAAAATCTGCCAGGCTCCTGTGAAGTCAAAAACCTCTCCATGGGCCAGTCAAGACTGGAAAGACTTCTCTCAAAATAAATGTGCAACCTCTCCCTCGCCCGGTATAAAAAAATAGCACAAAAATCGCACAGGATTTTGGACTGAATCCCATCAGGATAAAGAAATTCACTTCTGCAATGGATTATCAGTCTATGCTCGTAGAGTGTAACTGCTGTTACAAATTCATCATGGAACTCTGCTTGCTCACTTGCACACTTTTACACATGGTTATTCCTTAGATTTCTCTCCAGCACGTATAAAGCACGCACTAGTCAAATCTGTTAAAATTCAGTCTTGTGTCTTCTTGCAATCTTATCCTACTAACATTCACGATCAGCTTGTATTTGTGCTTTCAAGACTGAGGTTGCTTTTAAAAGGATGTACGTCTAGAGAAAGGACAGGGAAAGCACTGGAAAAGCTAGAAATTGAAGCAGCATTGATATTGCTAGGGGATAAAATGCCATAGGGCTTCCGATGTCCCTTTTTTGGTGGGTACGTCCCCTGGACAGCAACTCAACCCATCACCAGGAAATAGGAAAGACTTAAGAAGAGCAGAAAGCAATCATCTTTACTCCTGCAAAGTGGTGGCTACCTATTACACCTGCAGCTACCCTGGGCTGGCACGGCTGCTCCTGGATTGTCTTTTTTTCATGGTGTCCACAAACAAACGATCCTGCTCCCCAGGTACACTGCAGACCCCCTTGTACCTGAGCTGACTCTTGCCCCTGATCTGCCCCAGCCATAAACTGCCATCTTCCATCCTGGGTTCAACAGAGCATTTGGCCTACTGGTCCCACAGGCATCTCCCCCAACGGAGGTGGCCTCGGAGCCTCCCGCGTCCCCACAGCCCCCTCTCTACGTTGTGATCCAAAATACGTCCCCACAGCCCGCTCTCTACGTCAGCCACTTCCTGGCCTCTTGGGCATGTAAGGACACGTGCCTTCCCGTGCAGCTGGCACAGCAATATGGACAGTGTGCGCATACATAAAGGACTATTTCCATACTTTGCCATTCCTCTTTTTCAAATTTAAACTTCAGTCTTACAATTATTTATGTTTATATTTAAGCCTGGAAACCATCCCACTCAAATTCATTGAAATCATGCCGACAAAAAGTACATGGCTTTGCTTCCTCAAAAAAATGCTCCTTTCTTCAAATAGTACTCTCTCCCTTTTTTACTAACTCTGTACTATTTCGCCAAGTTAGGAATGCTCCAAAGGAATCTGGAGCCTAAGAGAGTCTTTCCAGGAACTTCACGGGACTTGAAGTGCTCTCGAGATGCAAGCTCGATCCAAACCCACTACCCCAGCCGGCCCCTTCAAACCCTCCTGCTAAAAGCATTTTTTCCGCAGCCTTTGAGCAAACTTCTAAGCTATCAGCATTTTCCCATCGGAGCAGCACTAGCGTTCCCAGCACCCCGTCTCTGAAAAGCGAGAGAACTTTTCAGGATCTCCAGGGTTGAGAGCTGGCAGTCAAAGTGCATTGGGATGCAAAAGGCTGCCGAGTTTAACACTTTTATCAGCTGGGAAGTTTATGCAGTGACTGGGATATAAAAAAAAAATGCAGTCTGAGGAAACAGACCCTGTTTACCACATCAATATATCTGCTACATCCAGGAGTGCCTCTACTCACTCCGAAGCAGGGAAACCACCTCTCCAGGAGGTGCCCATGAAACACAGCTCCCGTTCTCTGTAATGGAGCAGATGCCGGCTCCGAGCCGGGGCCCACAGACACCCGGGGGGCGATGCCCCCGGCGGCACTCATCAGTTCTACCATAGTGCTGCCCCTCGGGGAACCCTGCTGCCCGCCCACGGACGGACAACAGACCTGGCCGGGCAGGAGGCACGCGCCGGACCACTCTGCCGCGACCCTGCCAGCCCCTCACCCTGCAGGGGTGGTGTGGGGGCAGCTCCCAACGGGGACACGCCAGAGCTCCTGGAGCTCAAACCAGCATTGCCTGGGTACGCAACTGGTTTCCAGGGCAGCTTCTAGTGGGATCACGTGAAGCAGCGGTCCTTCGAGGTCTCCTATGTTGCTGCTACTAACGCAGCAGGAGCTCACGAAGCTGCTGCGTCCCACAGCTTCCCATTGCTAGTGTGAAGCACTCCAGCACTGCTACACCCCGCAGATGAAGTAGCTGCATTTATTATTCCTCTTTAAAAAAATCCACTTTATCACATGTTAATATTTTCCTCTATTTGATAAAAATCTTGGGAGTACTACTCAACTACTATTTTGTATCAGTTAAATAATTAGATATTCCCTAACAAAGAGGGTGTGTCATAAGTATTTCAATAAATTCAAACGTGAACCCCAAAAGGGTTTTCTTATTTGCATAATTCCGTGTTTCAGTGTATTACAATTCAGTGTTTACGTAAATCTTATTTCAATAGCAGTAGCCCTTCAAATGGCACGGTGCAAATTAAGGAAAAAGACAGAACTCTGGATCAGAATAAAAGCATCTCTTTTGTTATTTTCTACAGGAACTAATTTAAGTGCTGCTGTGCAGCCCTGGGTGAAGAAACTAAAAGCCTGGATCCCCCAGCCATCGTGTGGGGCTCGCGCAGCCAGGCGAGCAGGGACCAGCTGCCACTGTGCTGCTTGCGGGCAGATTCACCTGTACAAGTCCAGTCCCTCGCAACTAAGGCTGCCAGCAAGCACGCCAATTAGCACAGCCAGCAAGACAGAGACTCAGTGAGGTGGCTTCATATCCTTTAAAGACCAGAAAGATCACCCTCTTATTTCCCCCAAGCATTGTAACACACAGCGAGGCAATCAGTGGACAAAATCAAGCAATTAAGTGTCGCTGAAATTGCGCACTGTCTGGCATCCTGGTCCTCAGAACCGGAGAGCTGACCTGATGCCGCAGGCAGCGCTCCCCCCTTGAAGGTGCTCCGGCCGGCACCGGACTCTGCTTTCTCCGTCTTTTGTTCCCTTTGAAAGCAACACAGAGCAGGGGAAAGATGTAGGATATACAGGAGTACTTTTTAACTGCTCTTCACCGAAGGCTTCTCTACCCCAAGCCTGTGCTTGAGCACGGAGCACTGCCCTCCCCAAGTCTGGACCCCGACCAGCAGCGGGACCGTGCAGGGACGGTGCCGGGAGCTGGTTCCCAGGGCGAGAACCGCTGCTGTGAAACGGGGAGAGCAGGCGCTCGGCTCTCCACCAAGCCTGGCCCCACGCATCTGTCACCAACCCGAGGGGAAAAACAGCGCAGCACAGAAGGAAGCACAAGAAAAGAGAGACAGGAATAAAGAGGTGTCCATTACCAATTATCCCCAAAACAACACCGGTTTTTCTCTTAACAGGGTTTTCACTATCTGACCAAACTGGTAGGAGGGCAGCAGACCTGCCTTGGCTTTGAGACTTCTCTAGAAGACTGGCCATTCTCAGACATTAGACACAGCCCCGACTCGGGAGCTGCTCCCAACGTGGAGCACAGACTTCTAAGAAGCACCCAGGGCAGTATTTCCCAAACGGTATGCTGTTGGGCTAACAAGGCTGTGCAGTCCCAACGAAGACACGTTAATGCTTCTCCAAAGTCAAAAACCAGATGTGATCATTTGGTCTTGAATGTAATTTGTTGCTTCCAAGAAATTTTAGAGTGAACCTTGGCAACAAGGCATCTATATTCAGAAAAAGAGAGCAACAGAGACTTGGGGTCATCCCGGGAAGGAGAAAGGCCTCAGAGGCTGCTTCTGACCACTCATTTGAAGACTTGGTACAAATGACTGAACATTCTTGACATGAGGTTTTCTTATTTTATGCCTCTTTAAATTTTCCCCGCAAACTGGTTCAGCATTTTACTGATTTTGACTGTACACAGCAGAGTTCCTGACTGTATGTAACAGAAACCCATGCTGGTTTCTATTATGTACAGCCTCTAAAAAAATGACAGTGCAAATGCTGCAATACAATGTTTTAATTTTTTTTTTAATTTCTTCCTGCAGATGTAGAGCTGAAACTGTAATATGAACTCTGAACACCGTAGTGAGCCATAACTCTTTTGTCTGAATAGCTAGTAAGATTTCAAAATGCCATTTATATTCCCACAGAGGAACACGCATGGTTTCGATTGTTTGTTTTTTTAATGGACTATTTGCCACTCAGCCTAACAATTGCACCATTTTCCCAATGTATTTGCCACTTTTCCTTTGCTTCCTCTTCTGGAGCTCAGCCTACTGGCAGAGCACACACAGGCTGAAGAGGAGAAAAATGGCAAATCAGATCTCAGGAATTTGAACACTGTTTGTATGTTCTTTTTTTTCCAAGGGTTACTGCTTTTTGAGTTTCCTTGGAATCAGATGTGTGTCCATCTGCCTCCCAGCCCCTGAGCCGAACCTCGCCACTGGGCCCCGAATGCTGTTATTGCCCCGTGCTCGAGTGATGCTGTAGACCCCAAAGTTAAAGTTACTGAAGAGTCACCTGCTTAAGTGTTCTGTAACTATGTTTCTGGATTTTTTCTTCTGCCTTAATTAAAGGACTGACAGAGCCAAGGATCTGCCATTCTCACATTATTAGTGAAACATGCTTACCAAGATTTTCTTTTCTTTGTATTAAAATAAATAAATAGGGTCCTTATTCTACACCCTTAGGCAAGTATAACACAAAGGGGAATGACAAGTCAAAAAATCATTATTTTTTGAAGCAGTGACGAAGTAGAGAGATTTGAACAATTAACAATTACATCTCTGAGGTGGAAGAAATAAGGTGCTCACCAAGTAAACATGCTTACCAAGATTTTCTTTTCTTTGTATTAAAATAAATAAATAGGGTCCTTATTCTACACCCTTAGGCAAGTATAACACAAAGGGGAATGACAAGTCAAAAAATCATTATTTTTTGAAGCAGTGACGAAGTAGAGAGATTTGAACAATTAACAATTACATCTCTGAGGTGGAAGAAATAAGGTGCTCACCAAGTTTTTTTATAATAATAATAATAATAATAACAACAATGCATTTATAAATTTTTAAGGCTCCTCAGTAAAAAGCGGCATGTTACTTTTACAGAGTTCAGGAGTTTCATTTTTAAAAAAATAAGTACTTCTACAACAGAAGATAAAATACTAACATACTATGTATTGGTGGATCTTAGACCCAAGGCACCAGAGCTTCAAACTCTGACATCACCAGTGAAAAGACTTGAACTTCTAGTCTCCAGCTTTTTCTTAGAATTTCAAAAAAGCAGAGAAATGTGAAACTTCAAGACTTTTCAGCTGTTGAAGGAAGAGTAGGAAAAAGCTTTTACACTTCATCGGGACATCCAACTCGAGCATGAAGTAGCTGGCTTAGCAGGAGCATAACTTAAGAGAGCAAAAAATTATTTGAAAGTTGCAGTGCCCATAGCGAACATTAGCTCCAAAGGGATAAACTGTGATTCAGCCCAAATCCTGCACTGTTTACCAAGTCCACTGAAATCACCTAAAGTTCCGATCAGCTAGAACCAGCATGTTTTGGATCAGAACAGTTTGCACCCCGTAGAAAGCCCACTGACCACAGCGGGGAAGCGCCGACTAACACCAGCGCTGGCCACAGCCAGGCAGCACTACAGAAAGGACAGCCTGAGTCCACATCACCCTTTCCCCACTTTCCTCCTCATTGATTTTATACTTTAAAAAATATATGGCTAGGAAAGACGCCGTGGCAGCCAAAGGATGTGGCGCGCACAGACAAGCTGCAGGCGGGCTGACGGGGTGTCCTCAGCGCATCTGCAGCCTCCCACAAGATTCGCGTTTGACATCCATCTCCCCATTGTTAAGACATCTTTATCTCAGTTTTCAGGAAACGTCAGATGACTCATCTATCGGAACATCTGATGAAGCTAATGTAATTTTAAAAATGAATCCTACTTAGGCGTATTTTTCCAAGCAAAAAATGAAGAAAAATGTTTTAAAATTATGCTAAAAATCTAATTTCTGTTGCAAACCGGTTTCCTGATTTAGGAACTCAAGAGCTTATTTTTGCTGTAGACAGTTTTAACAGGCTTTTAGGCATCCAAATTTAGGAAAAAAAATCCTACGGCATTTAAACAATGCAAAGCCAGAGCTGGAGCCGACTCAGCCACTCAAGCGCACAATTTGAATATACTACATAATCATTCTTGTTTTAAAATTATCCTCCTAATATCTACGGGCTACATTATCCTGCACGCATTTATCTTGATGCACTACCCTAAGGACAACCTTGCAGATTTCATTAGGACTAATTATGAAGCAGTGTATTCAACAGAGGAATGATAAAATCTTGCTCTGATTGACGTGACCCTGACCTCTTCCTTGCACTGCCTCGTCGAGGTCACAGAAATGTATGCGTCTTCCTTTCTCTCCCCCACACTTCTAATTAACATGTAACAACTGCTGTTTGTTGCCGATGCAGAATTAAGAAAGAACCCGCAAGGCGCACGCACAGGACACGTTTCCCAACAAACGACGCGTGTCCAGAGATCAGCGCCGCCGTGCCACAGTTCCACACGCGGCCCCTGCGAACGCCGACACGGTACCGGCGGGTGGCTACACAACACGGAGGAGAGATTCGCGGGAGTCGATGCCCCTCTGTTTTTGCCCTAGGCCTGCGTACGTGGTTTTTGCTTTCATTGGGGGGGGGCGGGAAGAGAAGTATTTCACCCAATTTGAAAGTTCCACTTCTGAAATCTATTTTTACCTACGAGCAGACCAGCTGAGTCGGGCTTGCTTGCGGCCGGCTGTGAGCTCCGCGCGCTCCGTCCCTGCACGACATCCGCGGAGGACACCTGGGACGGAGGCCAAAGTCTGCCGGGCAGAGCTGAAGGGTACTGCCATTTCACGGGGTCCCCTCAGAAAGTATTTGCTTTGCCTGTTTATGTTCTAAATATAGCAGAGCACATCGGCCATCTCCAGCTCATGAGCAAGTATTGCTATCAGGGGCTGCAGCTCTCTGCAGCACTAACACACACCTGCCTGATGTCAGCTAATATAAAGCATTTTTTCTAAGACGCGCTAATTTTTGAGGGCGCTATGAGTGAAAGATGCATTCATAATTTCTAAAGAAAAATTCAGTGACTAAATATCTGTCTTACGTCCAAGAGACAATGCGAGAATAGCTGTTTAGTTAATACTAATATTGCATACATTTATAAGAAATCAAGTATTTTAATAGTAAGGTCAATTTTTAGGTGCACTGCTATTTTAGTAAAGAGCAAGGACATTACATCCACACTGAATTATTGAAATATTAAAAATTACTTTTGAATGTCCTAATCAAAAATCTGCTTTTTTCTTTGGTAAACTATTAACTGACCTTATAGGGTCTAGACAAATCTGGCATAGCACTTTCCTAAATTGTTTTTGCATAAGGTCTAAAGTTTGTGATACTGCAGAAAACGTAACAAAGTAACTAGTGTTTGTTTAGCTTAGCACACCAAAAATTGACGAAGGTGTGAAACAAAACCAAAACTGAGTAACTTGCTTTTCTACCGTGTGGGTTGGACAGGGAATTCAACGAAGAGATTCCATTTTCTGTTTACCAAAGGTATTTTCATACATTATAGAAGTTGTTTAAAAAAAACCAACCCAACAACAAAAAAAAACCCAAAAAAAAAGGCGCTGAGGAGCGAGCAGCTCTCCTTGCCCTGGCAGCGGCAGCAACGCGTCCCGGCCCCACTCCCCGGGCTGCAGCGAGGGGATCCCCGGGCCCCCCGGGAGCCTCTCCGGCACATGGAGGAAGCACCTCAGCCGCAAGTAAACCTTTTAGCGTGAACGCAGGTAAACATATCTGGTAAGCAGCGTATCTTTAAACAGCAGATTTCTTCCCAGCTTACAACTCGGCTACTGCGTTGACTTCACATGGGAACAGAAGACTCTTTTCGACAGGGTATTTTGAAGCAAGGTAATAATGCTGTAGTGTTACCTACAGTTATTATCCACAGACCTTGCAGCTCTTTACAAAGGTGATAATTATCTCCTTCATTACAAAAGGAAACGGAAGAGCCCTGCTGACGGCAGCAGAAGAGCCAGCCGCGCCGCCGGGGACAGGGAAACTGGCCAGTCCCCGGTTCGTCTCTCATCCAGACAGGAGCCCACGCTGCCGCTCGGCTCCCGCGCCACTGGCCTCCTCATCCAGCACCGAGACCTTAAGGCACTTCCAACGACCATGGACGTCAGGAATCTGAGCGGAGGACGCTGGTGTACAGCGAACTCAGGTGATGCCTCCCATAGCGAAGGAGATTCACGCCCAATTAACTCTGCCGTCTCGTTTCAACCTTTTCGGTTGGATCCTCGCTCTGAAAAGCGCAAGGCCAGCGGAGTAAGGCCGCTGCGACTGCACTGCACCGTGCGATCAAATACCAGTTCAGTA